>NC_048603.1:10787903-11032903 GCF_003668045.3 Cricetulus griseus | reverse complement strand
GGTCAATAATCAATAGAGAGCCAGCCAGTAAGAAGCCTGAGCCATAAGCCAAACAGTTTATAATTAATATAAGTCTCTGTGTGTTTATTTGGGATTAAATGGGGATGCCGGACCAGGCAGGCCAGAAACTTTCATCTACATCTAAAGAGACATTTTTAAAGTAGGGAATATTTAAATGTCACAGAGGATGGCACTGGACCATTCGGAGCTGACACTGTGAGACTGGAATCTGCATCTTGGTTGTAAGACATTGACCATTGCTTATAACTCAGTAACTCATTTACTCTTTCCGTCTCTGATAGAAGTTAGTCATCCTGCATAACACACAGAGATTATAGAAACAAATGAGCTGACCCCATCTTATCTTGTATAGGCAACCAGATGTTAATTGCTGCCAAGCATAGTGAGCAAAAACTGTAATCCCCACATTCAGCACCCTAGAGGCTGAAGTACTGATGCCCTGTCTGTACTTCATGACACATGACAGGAGGGGATGGTAAAGAGATGAGTGTAGAGGGGAAACGAGAGATCAAACTAAATAACTAACTAGATTTTGAAAACCTGCAAATCAAAGTTACATGGTTATCACCTAATAATTAGAATAAACACTAGTTCTATTCTGTCTGTCTCATTTGGCCAAACCCTTCTTTATCATGATGTTTGGTTGTTATTAATTACACCTAATATAATTCATTACCCTCTTTTATGTCATTTACTTTACATTATTACACCTCCTGTGGAAAATCAGTATGGCACATATTCAGTAACAGTACCTTGTCTGAGATACATTTATTATAAAAATGCCTGCAGTGAGTTTTGGCAGTTAGCTGTCATGCTGATGTTGTAAATTCTATCAATAAATGGATCTTTCAGAGCCATCATTGTGTCCAGTGAGGGCAGCAACCCTCTGTTTCAGGAATGGAAAAGTCAGGGAAAGGAATCACGACCAGAACAGGATTTTGCAGGAATGCAAAGTGCTCGGTCTCTGGAAGGTTCTTCTCTCTCTGCTTAGCTCATGAGCTATGTTTTACAAGGATTACTTCCTCTTTCTTGTGGTTTTTTCAGTGATAAAAGAAGAATCAACTTAAAGATACTTTTTAAAAAGTCATATTTAAACTTTTCCTCCAAATGTGCTCCAAGAGAAGTAATGCCATCTCTCCCCTTTGGTGGATAAAGAGGGGAGAGTTATGTCTTCAAAGAATGTACAACATGGCCTTCCCGCCTAGAGTGTTAAGCAATGTTTAACATTTTAAAGTTCTGAAAGAGCCTGTCGTAAAGAAAATTCTCCCTCTTCTCTCTTCCTAGAACTTCATGAATATGTTTGGCTGCAGAATGCTTGTATTGCTCAGCACTGACTCTGAACATATTTTATGGATGTCTATTAATGAAACATTATACATGAAAGATTTTTTTAAAAAAAGACAAAAATAAGAATGACCCTCCAGTGTAAGCAAGCCAGAAATCTGTTGGACAGAATTTGGTAGGGTAACATGGACCAAAGAGACAAAAATTTCAGGCGATATTCCAAATTCTGAATCAGTCTAGGCAAAGTATCTCTCTCTTTAAAAGAATCAGAAACACACACACACACACACACACACACACACACACACACACACACACACACACTAAGGTACATGAGCAGATAAATAAGCTAGATCACAAATTATAGTGGGAGTGATCTCTCATCACTATGCCCTGGGTTACAGTGAAAGTTATGACAATTATCTGAGCAACATTTTCAAAAGATGACATGGGGCCGAAGAGATACCTCAGTGGTTAAGAGCATGTACTGCTCCTGCCAAGGACTTAATTCCAGTTCCCACAATCCCACACAATACAATGTTTCGTATCCCACAATCGTCCGCAGTTCCAGCTCAGAAGATCTAACACCTCTGGTCTCTGTGGGCGTCTGCACCCACTTGCACATGGCCACACATAGCCTCTCTCTCTCTCTCTCTCTCTCTCTCTCTCTCTCTTCTCTCTCTCTCTCTCTGTCTCTGTCTCTCTGTCTATCTGTCTGTCTCTGTCTCTCTGTCTCTGTCTCTGTCTCTCTCTCTCTCTCTCTCTCTCACACACACACACACACACAATTAAATTAAAACAAGTATATAAAAGGGTACTAGGAGAACAGAACAATTCTGTATAGGAATGGGGACTTAAGTTTGACGTCTTGTACCCATGTGAAAAAGCCAAGTACAGTAGCATACATAATCTTCCAAGTTCTGCACTGGGCAGGAGGAGATAGTAGGTCCTGGAGCTCTCTCTGGCTAACCAGCTCAGCTACTCCGAGAAGCTTTAAAACGTACAGCGGGACTGGATAGATGACTCAGAAGTTAAGAGAACAAGCTGTTCTTCCAGAGGAGATAGGCTCAATTCCCAGCATCCACACGGTGTCTCACAACTGCTTGATGCCCTCTTCTTGCTTCCATTGGTCCCAGACATTTACATGATGCACAGACATATAGACACAGACAGGCAAAACACCTATACATACATAAATAAATAAATGAATACGTAAAAATAAAGATGAATAACATCTTCTGAAGCCAAACACCTGAAGCTGTCCTTGGGTATCTTATTCTACACACACATACACAAATCCACAAGCATCTGCAAAACACAGTGCATCCACAGGAATGCACACACACACACACACACACACACACACACACAGAGAGAGAGAGAGAGAGAGAGAGAGAGAGAGAGAGAGAGAGAGAGAGAGAGAGCGCACATGAGTTTACTCCATATTTAATTGTTGCTGACTTCGTGAACTTATGGAGCCTAGTGTTAGCATAACAATATGTTTTCTGTACCTTTAAAAATCCTTTTCCAGCTCAAAAAGGAATAGGAAACACAGGCTACTTTAAGTAGACCAATGTGTGTTTAGCTGTCTATTAGCTGGCTTTCTATCCTTTCCACTGAGCTAGCTTGATGGCTTCAGACAGCTATAGTCCTCAGACAACGGGCTTTAAGAATGACCCTGGTCAATACCCCAGTACTCACCAGTGAGAAAGATACGAAGGTCAGCCTGCTCAGAAAGGCATTCAGCCCTGCTCTAGGAACTGGATCTCCACCTTCCCCTCAAGGTCTCCCGTCCTACCCTGCGTCTCGGTTAATGCCATAACAGCTCTACTCTGTGCATCGATTCCAGACCTCTCTCAGGCCAGTGGGTAGACATGAGCCGCCATCTCTAGAACTGCAGAGCAAGCCAGGGGTTTCCTCACGAGGGCTGTGCTGAGAAGTTAGCATTGCTGACCGGAGTAACACAGAGCAGCAGCAGCTGGAAGGCCGGTGGGATGCTTGTGCACTGAAGCACCAAGTTAGATTCGTTACATCGTAACACAGAGAGCAAGAGTCTCTTCAGAGTTGCATAGTTTAAGGTAAGGAGCAAATCTCCACTCTATACTTTTTTCTTGATGCCAGCCTAAAACAAAAACAAAAACAAAAACAAAAACAACTGGTAGATGGATCCAGGATTTCAATGAAACTGGTAGATGGATCCAGGATTTCAATGACTTAAATGACCAGCTCCGAACAGTAAGACAATTGTGAAACAATGGCAACCAGTTTCCCTTAAAAATTATCTTGAGTTTCTGTCACAGCCGTCACCATTTTCAGGAGCATCTTATCAGATCATGAACCCCCGGCTGCAGCCATCTACTTCATCAATAATCCAACATTTCTTGGTACCTCATTGTATCGGCTCTGCTTGAAGCCATTTAGAAGACAGAATGCCTGTCCTGTAAGATTTACTGCAGGGACCTGCACTTCTAACAAAATGAGATGGAAAAGCTGTTGGGCCATTAGCTTGCTGCTCTTCTATTGAGGTCTTGATTTAGGTGCCCAAGCCTATTTCCATGTTAGGATTAGTAAAGATCTGTGTTCCAATGTCTCTTGCTTTCTGTATCACGCAATGATCCATTACAGTTTTACATTCGTTTTTCTCTTTTCCGAGTCACTAAATTTTACAATATGCCCATAAGAATTCCTCTCGGGCCATCTAATTCTGTCTTTTACAGCATTTCCTGGTAAACTTCTAATTTTAAAACTTGTCCTGGAAATTTATACCTAGCAGAAATAAGAACGTTTTGAATTGGGGGGTGGTGGTCTGGATGTGAACCTCAATGATAAATTGGAAGGACAAAGAGACTGGGGGCAGTGGTGTGCGCCTCGATCTGCCACAATTCTGGATTTGTCCCCTACTTACCGACTCGTAGAATATGCTGAGGGTAACACTTGAGCTTCTTCCTGTGAACGTGTTCTGCTGAAAGTGCTACCAAAAAAGAATAATGTTCCAGAGGAGCCCAAAGTTTATGCGAGAATTTAACCTACTTAGAATTTTAGTTGTTCACACGCAGTTGGTTGGAGAACAATGACCTCATTGTGTTTTCGGCCGTCCCATGCCTTTTGGTGACATACAATTCTTACCTCTGATTAGGTTATCTAGAAATTTCAATTTTCTTTTCTCTGTGACATTCACAGGGGCTTTCCTGCTTTGGGGGGAATTATAGTTGCAGCCCTGAACCTTAGACTAATATCCAGGCAACTTTCTGTATCCTGTGTCCAGGACCTCCCAGCTGCTTTGTAGTGGTTGGGCACTGTTTTCTATATGCTGCCAAGTAAAATGCTCTCTAACTCATTCAAACAACTCTTTTCTTGTCCATTAAGTAGATGCAGGCGGATCTCTGTGAGTTGGAGACCAGCCTGGTCTACAAGAGCTAGTTCCAGGACAGCCTCCAAGCCACAGAGAAACCCTGTCTCAAAAAACAGAAACAAAACAAAACAAATGGAGTTGGAGAAAACTTTGTCCTGGTCATGCCACATTTTGCTACTACATGGCTGTGGTGGTTTGAAAGAAAATGACTCCCAGAGGGAGTGATGCTATTAGGAGGTGTGGTTTTGTTGTATTAAGTGTGACCCTGTGGGAGGAAGTGTGTCACCGTGGAGGCAGGCTCTTTCCTCAGGTCTATGATTTGTATTGGCTCTTGGCATAATAATAGTGTTAGGTACAGGTGCCTTAAATCCATTCAGAAAGTGGTTGGTTGCTACCACTACACTCATGTCAATATTGCACCCGTGGCTATGTCTTTCCAGGCTGGTCTTGATAGGTTTTCTCCTCCAGTACTGTACCTGGTATCTTCTAGCACCACTAAAGCTTCCATGCAGGGATAAAGATACCAGGTCCTGCAAGCTTTATTTCTCCATGTTCTACAACTCAAGAACACAGTGACATCAGCAGCCATCACATTCTGGAGGGTTTCCAATAGTTTGCAATGTTTGGGACTTTGGGGACCATACTTGCCAATATTCCCAAAGGAATGAATATTCTTTTTATTTCCCTTATAAGGGCATCTGTATGATTTCCCTCAGTAAATAAAACTTTAAAAAATTATCTATGTCAAGACATAATCAAATTTGTGTTATTTCTCTATAAATTTCATAGTTGAGACAGACATTGTGAAACGAAATCCATTTCCAGTTATCTCTTGCATTTTATGTCAGCATTTTCATCTCTCTGGATAGGTTAACAATATTGGTCATGCCATACACATGCTTTAAAAACAATTTTCACAGGTGTGGGGTGTGTGTTGGAGCTGGAAGTCAGGGCTTAAGGCATGCTTAAAACATGAGCTACAGACTCAGCCAGATTTTCACAGATATATTTTATGAATACCTATTGATGCTATATGATACCAAATAGTGAGTGTTTTTGTAGATTCTGTCATATGAGTTCCTATGGATGAGCAGCTACAGATTGCTTAAAAACAAAACAAAACAAAACAAAAGAACAGGATCCCACAAAATCACAGACATATGGGAGTCTCGGGACTCTATTATAAATCTGTCTCTGTTTAACTCTCTCTCTCTCTCTCTCTCTCTCTCTCTCTCTCTCTCTCTCTCTCTCTCTCTCTCTCTCTCTCTCTCTCTCTCTCTCTCTCTCTCTCTCTCTGTGTGTGTGTCTCCTATAGAAGATATTTTCCAAGGAGTGATTATTTGAAACAGTCACATCCCATCTGACTTCTGATCTTAGAAATCATTTTAATAATGAAACACAAAATATAAAAGGTGATGTAATTAGTGAATAATTATTTCTACACCCACCAGGGACGCTCTATTCATGATTTAGTTCATTTGGATGGTTGGCATTCTTTGCTTTTGCTCTGCCAATGACATGTTTTAAGGCAGAAACTGCTAACCCACATTTTTGAAAAGGTAAAATACACATAATCACAGTTAATGTCCTTTCACTTTTCAACATAAGTCCTCTGGGCAAATTCTAAAGGACTCCAAGCTCTAGACAGTGTAATTAATACATTACGGCGCTTGAGAACCTCTTCGGGGATATTCTCCCCCTAGTGGTGGGGAAGGGAAGTGAGTTTTGCTTTGGTTTGTTTTCTGCCTAGCGTTTTTGATAGGTGGTCCTTTCTCAACCAAATCGGTTTAGGCATCTCATGATGTCTACTTAAGGGAATTTCATGTGCGTATCTTGATACTTCTGCAAACTCCTCCTGCTCAGAAAAGGCATGAATAGTTGCTTTAAATCATTAAGTTTAGCGGCAGGGGCTACACACCAATAAATAACTAAGTCTCTATCTGCAGCGATGGACCTGGATTGTACCATCTTTCTTTCCAAGCTTCTAGCTCTAGCCCTGTAACTTTCTCCTCCATAGTTTTTATATTTCCATGTAATTCTGTTTTATTTCCAACGAAACTGAGACCCACAGAGACCGGTGATTCTTTACATTTTGATATTTTCATTGAAGATCTTAAGTTCTTTTGGGGCGAGGTAGGAATCTGCACAAAGCAATAGGTTTCATTGTAGGGTTCTTATATCTGTCTATATGTCGTTTTATATAGTTCTCATTCATGTCCATCATTGCTAAACTCTTTGAAAATCATTACTAAATCATTTAAGTGACCATTTTTAGAAAAAATAAATACAGTAAGTAGTCAAGATGATTTTGAATTTTTAACAGTACCAATAATAAGGTTAATAAAACAATGACTCAAGTTGTAACAGCAAGGGTCATAGTCTGTTATCATGTCTCAATACATCCCCAGTTAGAAGAATCTCACTGTGAAATTCACTGTTTTCCTGTGAAGGTTCACCAGGTCATTTTCCAAGTTTCTGTATTCGTTGGTCTGTCTGAAACACTTTGTGACTATTTTAGTGACTGCTTGATTTTTTTTGTTTTGTTTTGTTTTGTTTTTGCTTTTCTCCTCCTTGTCCATAAGATTCTCCCATGATCTGTGACTAGCATCAGGCTTATTGATGGGGATGTCTTCTGTACATATGTTTATGTTATTGGATGATGAATAAAACACTGTGGTCAATTGTACAGCAATATAGGAGGGTCTAGGATATGTGGAGAATTATGGGAAAGATAGGGAGGAGCTGGCCAGAGTCACGATGCTGCCATGTGGGGCATTACTAGGTAAGCCACAGCCCTGTGGCAATACGATGATGGGGGAAGTTCTTCTGTGTATGTGTTTGTCTTATTGGTTGATAAATAAAGCATTGTTGGCCAATACGGGAGCAAGTTAGGTGGGTCTAGGAGAGAAGGAGGATTCTGGGAAATGTAGGAAAGAGAGAGTCACCATGTGAGCCCGGGAAGAGAGGATGCATGCCGCTGCGTCCTCGATCAGATAAGTCTTTATAAATATATGGATTGTGGTTATGGCTGATAATTAAGACTGAGCTAGCAAGTAAGAAATCCTCATCATCTGGCCAGCAGCATTTGTACCTAATATAAGTCTCTGTGTGTTATTTTTGGCCACCCACAAGGCGGGCAGAACTCAGGCGGCTTGGCAGAAAGACTTATCGTTACAAAATGGTGTCAGAACGTGGTTTTATGAACTTCCACAGAAAAACTTGGCATTTCCCCTCCAATACATATATTAATAGAAATGGGTTAATAATTAAGACAGAGCTAGCCAATAAGAAGCTCTACCATTGGCCAACATTTTCATAATTAATATAGTGTCTGTGTATTCATTTGGGGCAAGATGGCTGTGGAACCAGGCTGGCAGGAAAGAGTGCTCATAACACTTATTCGTTGTCATTTCCACAGTATCAGTGATCATGTCTGTAGATACCTGGGGAACACACTCACGGTTGCTAGATATCTAACTCTGCTCAACTCTCCTCTCAGACCTGCTTCATCATCCCCTTTCTGCCAAGATGCTTGTTGCTCCTGTAAAGAGTGATTTCTCTTATACTTTAATTCCCGTATCTCTGTTGTTGTATCTGCTAAAACTTACCAAAATTTACCTTTGTAGAAGGAGCCTGTGAATCAATGCATTTAACCAATTAATTTCTAAGCTCCAAGAACAAAATTGTGTACCCTTATTGACCTCACTACAAACATCTTCTACAGCGCTCTTTATTTAGCCAATCTTATTTTCACCTACAAACTAATACTATTAATCCATTCCTATGAAATCAGTTCCCAGAAATCACAAGGTAGACATTGATGCTCAAAATACCTACACTGAGAAACTAAAATGTGGGAACATTTTATGCTTGGAAGTATTACAATGCTGACCTTTACCTCTGATCATCAAAGATTTTTGTCAGATGAGAAACCAGACTGAGTCCCTGAGAGCCAATTACACAATGCAGTATTTCTTTCTGAATTTTATCTTTTGTCCACTTGAATTCTCCCATTTCATACTGAGGAGTTACTGTATCATCTGTCTTGTGTTCCTAGTTCATGTCACATTGAAACCCTCACGAAAGTCTTCAAAGTCACCACAACTGGCTTGTCATCTTCCTAAAACAGAACTGCTTCTTCTTGATATTTTTCCATTTAAATCCTTTAATTTATCTATCTGGCATGATGCTGGTTCCTTAGTAAAGCCAACGCTGGTGAAGTGAAAGCCATTTTTGTACAGAGTGAGTTTCTCTGTCTTCTTTCCACCCCCTCCTCTTCTTCTAATTCTTTTCCTTATCCTTCTTTGTCGTCTTCTTCTTCAAAAAAAAGATAACAAAATAAGTCCTGAAGAACTATGAAATGTACATCATTTAGTCTCTCAAAGGAATATGTGTCCTTTTGACACAGGTGTGATGAAATACATGAACCACTGTAAGAGAAAGATAACCATACATGGGATATAGATATTGGTTAATTTTATTGAGGGGAAATCACTTACATGAGAAACCAATAACCCAGGTTAGCGGTTCCTAGCATCCAGTCTCAGCAGCCCCCCAAGACCTGACCGGAACCCCAAGGGAGAGCTGGGCTTCCTTTTTTCCAGGCCTATATCCTACACAACCCATACGTACCTGTGACCCCGCCCAAATGGGTGTGGTTGGCGCTACAGGTAAGATCTCTCCCTACACACTGTATTTATGATATTCTAGTAGTATGGGAAAGGTTGGGGAGAAGACAAGGATGGTATTTGTTCTGCATTTGTACATGTGAGAAGCCTGTGTTATATTCAGACGAATTTGTTCATTAATCAGTTAGCTTAAGGCTTGAATACAAAGGAGAAATTTGACTGAATGAATAAGTATAGAATCTATCAATGTGAGAATCACATCCAAATGACTGGGAGTGAGTGAGAATATACAGGAAAACCTGAAGCATGGGGAAATAGAAAGCAAAGGTGAGTGTCTGGGTATTTTAGCAAGGATGCAAAATAGAACTACATCTCCATGGATATGATCCACCCAGGACCAGAGAGGTACAGAATTCTACACAAAGTGAGTAATTAGCTGCTTGAAATGTATTTATGACTAATACAGAGATAGTTTATGCTTTAGCTATCCCCAAAAATAAAATAGAATCTGAGCACAGCTAGAGAAAAAGGAGTGGGTTATCAACTTAGAGTTATTTGCTGAAGTAACGAAAAAATACAAAGTTTGTTCCTGGAATCCCACAGTGCCTATTTGTCTTTGTTTATCTTTGATCGCAAAGCCTTTGGGCAACCAAGGTGGAAAATGAGCAGCTCATTCTCTTTCCATATTAGTTCTGGAAACTTCCCACAATGTCAAGACTCAAAGAAATGCAACAAAATACATATTGTTTCCGAATGAACCTGTTGTATTTCTTATCACAGTCTTTAGCCCAAATCCGTGTTGTGTGGAGTGACAGCGTAGTCCGAATTCCTTTCCCCAGTGAGAGTTGCTCCTTTTACTCTTAACTCATCTGTAGTCTCTCATACTCCTCAGAGTAAGCAGGAACTCAGGTGCTAAAGCGGAAACCTTGACCTTCCAGCTTGAAACGTGTCTTTCCTGGTCTTACCTCCCAGTACCTGCTCTAATAAAGTGAAATGGACATACGTCAGTGGTAGAATGCTTGCCTAGTATGGATGAGACCCTGTATTCAGTCCCTACAGCTAATAAAGAAAGCACCATGGCTTCTAAATATCTCATTCTCTTCTTTCCCAGGAGCAACACATTTCAAATGTTACAGCTTTAAGATAGAAGATGCTTGGTCAAAGTAAAGGGTGTCTAGGGCAGGGGTTTGGGGAAAGGGTGATATTGATATTTTTCTAAAGTTTTCTCCTTTCTATGAATGCCTTTCCTTCCAGAGTAGTGTGTTTTACTAAGTACTTAGTCTCTGGTAAGACTTGTAACATACACTGTTAGATACACAAGCAACTAGGGCTCTCATGTCATTATTCCCTCATTGAAGATACCTGCTTAGATACATCTCCTGCAGCTGATGGTGTACTCCAGAAAAAAAAAAAATGTCAGACTTTTCAGCCTCCAAAGATGAGTCCTGATAAATCTAAGACAAGGAGATCATGGAAATTCCATCTCTCTTGTCAGGTACCAGCTTAGGGAGAGTGTTGGTATCCATCTCTCACTGAGGAGATGGGAGTAGAAGGCCAATAATTAAGCCATGCATTCTAAAGTACAATTTTTATTCCTGGAAAGAAATGGAGGAAGAAGGAAGAAAGGTTTTGATCTTTGGCTTTTGTTTGGTGAAAACATGAGAGTTGGCAATGCTGTAGACATCTGGAAATGATGAGAGGTGCCAAATGAGAGCAGACCCAAGCTCCTGAGGCTAAATTGATGCAAATATACATTTAAGTAACCTGTCCTGTCTCAGATCTTGTTATACTATGGTTGGAGTTGTCAGTTTTATAACTCTGAGTTCAATGATGTTATTTGCAAGCAATTTATGACTGTATTACAGGGCTCTACAGAGTTGGGGTGAAGAAGAGAAGGTAAAGTTCAAACAGCAACATTCAGCCTTAGGCACAGCTTTCTTTGGGTGCACAAAATAAAGAACAACAATGAGTCTGAGACTCTTTTAAAAATGAGAGATCTTGGACAAAATGGATCAGAGGAAAATCAGAGATCTCAAGTGATCCAATTTCTTTTCTTTTTTCTTTTCAAAATATTTATTTGTCTTTTAATTTTTTTTTCATACCAACAACAGTTTCCCCTCCCTCCTGGCCCCCCATCTACTCCTCCTCCCTCTCCTTTTAGAAAGGGGAAGGCCTTCCATGTGCCTGAACAAAGCCAAGCTCCTTCCCATACATCAAGGATGGACAAGGTATTCCAGCATGGGGAACAGGTTCCCAAAAGCCAGCTTTATTGCTCGGAACAAGTCCTGATCTCACTGCTAGGAACCCCACAAACAGACCAAGCTACACAATTACCACACTACATAACTGTCACATAAGTGCAGAGGTCCTAGGTTGGTCCCATGCAGGCTCCTTAACTGTTGTTGGTCCACAGTCCATGAGTTCCCATGTGCTTTGAACAGTTGTCTCTGTGGGTTCTGTTGTGCTCAAATTCTGAAACCCCCAAAATCACCAAGACCCATTTCTATGCAAAATCAAAGTCTTTTATTGTTGTTGTTTAAAGAGCTAACCCCATTAGCTCGGGCCCCTCATCTGTTCATCTAGGTGGATGTTAGAAGGAGAATGAACCAGGGGAACCACGAGGTGGGGAATATATTGGGTGTATTGGCAAGGGGAGTGTCTAGCGGTACAAAACGGTCTCAGGATTGGTGCACCTCTGGGTGTGGGCGACCTGTCCTGTGTTGATTGGTCAACTGGTTGTTATGGCCCATAGGCCCTCCCAGTTGTGCACCCGTACCATAAAGGACACCCAGAGCAGTAAAGCACAGCCCCACCAGCTAACTTCTGATTGGTTCCTTGCCACCAGCAGGGTATCTGACCTCCCAGTGACTGGGAGGAGGGACAAGATCAGGCAAGCACATGTTAACCTGTCATGGCTGCTAAAGCAGGGGGCTGGTCCCTTCACTCCTACCATGATCTCAACACCCCCGGCTCCTATAATCCCTCCTCCCTTTCTTCAGGAGGACTCCCAGAGCTCTGCGGGTCTCTGCATCTGCTTCCATCAGTTACTGGATAAAAGGCTCTCTGATGACCAATCTGAATACAGGAGAAGGCCAGTTCAGGCACCCCCCCCCATTGCTAGGAGTCTTAGCTGGGGTCATCTTTTTGGATTCCTGGGAGTTTCCCTGGCACCAGGTTTCTTCCTAAACGCAAAAGGCACCGCCCCCCATCAAGATGTGTCTTTCATTAATTTCTTCATCCATCCTTCCTCCAATCTGCCTGTAGCAAGCAGATCCCTCATGTTCCCATACCTGCCCCCCCCCCCGCGCCCCAGTTTACTTGGAAGATCTCTTCTATTTCCTCTTCCCAGGGAAATCCACACATTCCTCTTTGAGCCCCCCATGTTACCAAGCCTCACTCATAAGTGGATATTAGGAGTAAAATATAGGATAACCAACCTACAATCCAATTTCCTTTCAGTGTTTTTTTTTTTTTAAAAAAAAAAATGCTTGCTTGACTTTTTAAAAACAATGAAGCAAACCATTCCTGTAGTTCATTGACTTATTTAGAAGGTGGGAGGAAGCGAGTATATTTCTAATTTGTAGGGAACAGTCAATGTGAAACCCGTTCTGTGATTATCTGTTATCCGTAGAATATTATCTATCCCCATTCCTCTCCCCACGTTTTAACTCTGCCGATTCTTATAGCCAGAGACCGAGCCCTTTCAAATCCTTGTGTTTCACTCTCTTGCCTTGTTTCTCACTTTCATTTCTCATACCCTGCATAGAGTAAATAATCACCAATTTTTTCCTATGAGTATTTTTATTTATTTAATCTTTTTCGTTTTACATACTAGACCAAGTTCCCCTCCTTCCCCTTCTCCCCCTCCCCCCTCCCCCATCACATCCCCACCTAATCCTCCCAGGGGGTAAGGCCTCCCTTGGGACGTCAACAAAGTCTGGCATACTAAGTTGAGGCATGGCCAACCCCCTCCCCTCTGCATCAAGGCTGAGCAAGGTACCCCACCATAGGGAATGGGCTCCAAAAAGCCATCTCATGTACCCAGGGTAAGTCCTGCTCCCGCTGCCAGCATCACCCCCAACACATCAAAACACGGAACTGTCAGCCACATCCAGAGGGCTTAGTTAGGTCCCATGCAGGATCCCCGGCTGTGAGTCCAGAGTCCATGAGCTCCCACTAGCTCTGGTCAGCTAGCTGTGGTTTCCCCCAACACGATCTTGCCCCTCCCCCCCCCCATTCATATGGTATATCACCAATTTTAAGGCAAATTCTTCATCCTGGCCCTCTTCCAAGCCTATTTCTCTGTGTTATTGTCTAGATTATGTGGGACAGCATTCCAAGGGGAGCAATGGAAAAGTCGGGTTTCTTTTGCGGACCAGGTGTACAAAGCTGTGAATGCTCACACTTAATATATTACTATTTTTTGTCCTCAAAACTTCACAGCTCCAAGCTGCAGGAAACTCAACAGGACAGGTGACCTGGTTTCCTACCGCAGATAACTTGTGGGAGGGAGGAGGGAAAAAAGACGAAGTGCAAGGGAAACTAGAAATGGTTTTCATTTTAGTTTTGTTAATAATGATGTAGCCACATTTTGAAAGAGGCGTTAACTTTCTGAAACATTTGCAGATGTACTTAGGAATTCGTTCCACAATAACACAGATTGTTTGAAATGGGAGATGAGGACTTAAAGTTACATTCTATTGTCTTTTCCCATTAGTGGATGAATTTCTCGAGAAGAGAGAGGAGGGGAGGGCATGGAAGGGGAAGGATAGGAAGGGAAGGAGAGGGAAGAGAGGTGACACAGAGACAGAGACAGAGAGAACGAGGGAGAGAGGATATCTTATAAGCGCAGATATCAGATGAACCACCAGACACACAGATGAGTGGTTTGTTGAACCATTTGTCCAGGCATTAGACTGGTAATGCTAGAGATGATTATTTCTGAGAAACTAAATGATGGGTGTCATGGATATCAATGATCTATCTGAGTAATTCTTTATAGGTATCAAACCTGCATCTCGGACTTACCACATACTGTTTAGAAAGACTCTGATGGACACAAGGACCTCTCCCGACTTATCACTCCATGGCTCATACTGTGCATCCATATAGGAAATTTCCCTTTTCTACAGCCTTTGTTGACACATAAGCTTGCAACTTGATGGAGAACGAAGACAGGAACACACACACACACACACACTAATTTTCTTTTATCCATTGACATTGTGCAAAATGTTTTCAGATGTATCTTTGTATCTTATCTGGCTATCTGTATAGTGTGTATTCATGTTTGCATGTCTCCTTATTTCAATGACTTGTATGAAAAGGGGGCCATAGACCAACTATGTTTAAATAGCTTATTTGAAGCAGTCTCACAAAATATAAAATTGTTTTTGATATAATGATCACTCTAATATCTTCAAAATATTCATTCAGTTTTACTAATTTGAATTTGCTAACTTCTCTTCCCATGGCTCTGATACAAGTATTTTTTCATAGCTCATTTTCATTTATAGAGTGCTTTGCCAATTTCCAAGTCCATGGAGCTGATTTTGGACTTGCAGTAATGAAACTTGAATTGCTCTCAAACTGAAAACAAATGTGTTTTTGCTTTAACTTAGAGTTCACCTTGTACAAATTCAGCTACATGAAAAAAATGCAGTTCTTTGCCTCTTTCTCTCTTTTTTTTTTGCTTTGTTATTCTTTAGAAAATGCTTAAAGTTCAGCTTGGAGGAAAACATATCCAAAAATAGCAAGTTTATAGCCTCAAATCCTGAATGTATTCTTGCAGAAGTTGAACATATATTACAATATGCTGTGACAACTAGAACAAAGGTTTTAATTGGTTTTGTTGTTGTTTTAGTGTGTGTGTGTAATGAATATATATATATATATATATATATATATATGTGTGTGTGTGTGTGTGTGTGTGTGTGTGTGTGTGTACATACATACACATGTGTATATGTGTAAGGGGCCGTTTTCCTGCATTATAATGGTGCCTAAAGACACCAAGATGTAAATTACTTCACAGGCGCTGGGTAATCTCCATTCCTTTGATCTCTGCCTATCCCGTGGCTCATTTTTGCCTGAGGAGCTGAAGCCATTCATAGGGTAACACGTCCCAGGCGGCTGGTCAGCCTTTATAAGGGATGGTTTTCTTAGTTTAGTGTCTCTGCTCTGGTCTCCACTCTGGTAAAATGCATTAAAGCTTGTCTGCAGAAGGATCCGAGTGTCCCGTGTATGATTTCTTGCTGGCGAGAAATACAGAGCGCGCGGGACATATGGTGCCGAAACCCGGGAACATATGAACATCTCCAGCACCGCGGAGACCCCTTGGCTACAAGGCGGATTCATAACTGCAGGATGGTAAATTCGGAGAGGTATGATTTTTCTGGACTTTGGCTTAGGAATGTTGCTATTGTGGGAGGTTAATATAGAGGCTTCTATGCTTTTACTAGGAGCTATTTTGACTTTTCTCACTGTTGTAGCAATCTTAAAAAAGTCCAGAATTACATATCAGAAACCGAATGTAGTGAGAGATGGGGCGCGCCTAACAATAAAATATAAGAAAAAAGGACCTCCCGGGATGTCTAGTGACATGGGAGTGTGTGTAAGAAGAGAAACTGCAACGTATAAGAAAAAAGGACCTCCCGGGGTGTCTAGTGACAAGGGAGTGTATACAGCAACAAATAAGAAAAAAGGACCTCCTAAAATGTCTACTGACAAGGGAGTAAATAATTTGTTAGATGATTCTGTAAATAAGTTTAAAGCTTTAAATCTTGATAGCTCTAATGACTCTAAAAGCTCAAGAGATGGAGTTTTGAAAGGAACAGCTCAGCTGGATGAGGGAGAGACAGAGAAGGAGGGAGAGAGAATGGGGAATGGCCGGTCACACACCGGTAAATTTAGGAGAGATAAGGACTCAAAACCTAGCCTCTGCCCTGCAACGAAACTAGAAGCCTTGGAGCTGAGCAGCTCAGACTCTGAGATTTCAGACTCTAACAAGGAAGCAGAGCTAGAGGAGGAGCTGCCAAAAGTAAAAACAAATATGAGGCCATCGCCTGTTAATTCAGCGGGTGTACTTCTATCAGCACATCCACTATTTGGTACCGACTCCTTTTTACCATCAGAGGAGCGGAGAAAATTACAGATGGCTTTCCCAGTCTTTGATAGGGGAAAAGGCCATGCCTGCTATTCAACACTTCTTAAAGGCCTGGAATGCCTGGGGCTTTAAAGCCTCATTAACATTAACGCTGGGGGCCATACCGAGGCCAAGCGTCTCACCTCAAAAACTAAAAGGCCAAAAGGAAATGGTAAAATGGAAAGATATCTTAACTGATCTTTGGAGAGGCCCGGATCCTATTCTCATAAGATCCAGGGGAGCGATATTGTGTTTTCTCACAGGATGAAGAAAATCCCCTATGGATCCCAAAAAGACTCAACCTGAAGAGCCTCTTGGGACCTTCAAAAGTCGGAACTCCACCCTCCCCCCGGGAATTGAGAGCCGCTATTGTTATCCAGATTAACTCCTGCCCTTGGCGGAGAGATTGTCACTGCTTAAGGGGTGGAGGTGATTGTTTGATGCAGCCGTTTGCAGATTGCTGTTATTTTTGGCTGGTCTGTGAGAAAAGGGGTGGGGGTGAAATTGTTTGATGCAGCCGCTTGCGGATTGCTGTTACTTTTGACTGGCATGTAAGCTCCAGGGCTCAAACCAAGAGATCACCCAAGCGCTTATATTTTGGCTAAGCAATAGGCCGCCGGCCAGACAGCTCTTGCACACCCGGAGCCTAGGCTCATTGCACAGGGTAGAGTGTCTGATTTGTGCAGCCCCAATGAGGGATGCTGAGCAAAGGCATCGCACAGAGTTGCCTATTATGCAGGCTTCTCTGGGAGGTACGTTGACCTGCATAAGGGTTACCTGCCCTGAGAATCCCTTTCCCAGAAAAACGGCAGAGGACAGGTCGAGAGTACTTCGGGTCAAGCTAACAGCCTGATGGTGACTCCCGTACACAGTCTTAATGTTTGATTTTGGGAAGGTCAACCTCTACCTCTATCCCTCAACATATGGGTGACCTATTTGCTTGTAATAATATAAAGCCTTATCATTAATTAATAAAAAAGGGGGATATGTAAGGGGCCGTTTTCCTGCATTATAATGGTGCCTAAAGACACCAAGATGTAAATTACTTCACAGGCGCTGGGTAATCTCCATTCCTTTGATCTCTGCCTATCCCGTGGCTCATTTTTGCCTGAGGAGCTGAAGCCATTCATAGGGTAACACGTCCCAGGCGGCTGGTCAGCCTTTATAAGGGATGGTTTTCTTAGTTTAGTGTCTCTGCTCTGGTCTCCACTCTGGTAAAATGCATTAAAGCTTGTCTGCAGAAGGATCCGAGTGTCCCGTGTATGATTTCTTGCTGGCGAGAAATACAGAGCGCGCGGGACATATATGTGTATATGTGTATTTCCTTGTTAATGTGTTTATATTTCTGTGGAAGCTCAGTGTCAGCTGTCTTCCTGAATTGATCTTCATCTTATTTTTAAATATATTTTAAATTTATTCTTTGATGGTTTTATACCTGTATACAATGTATTTTTGATCATATCTTTTCCTTACTACTTCTTCCAGCTCCTGCCAAAGCCCCTCCATCATGCCTCTCTAACATGCCTAACTACACAGCCTCTGTTTTTAATCCACTATACGTAGTTAGTGTTGTCCATATGTGCATGGATAGAGGGCCACCCACTGGAATATAAACAAGGGCTCCATCCTTACAGAAAGTTGACATTCTCTCTCCAGCAGCCGTCTATTGTCAGTAGCTCCTCAACGAGTCATAAACTTCATAAGCCCTGTCTTTCATTTTAAGGTAGGATTTTCAATTGATCTTGCAAAGTAAAGACAGCCCCTGTGAGTTCATTGGTGCTGTGTCCCTGTCGTGTCCAGAAGACAATGTTTGCAGAGTTTCTCCTCAACCTCTAACTCATAAAACCTTCTTGTCCTCTCTCCTATATTTCTTTAGCCTTTTGAGGCAGAGGTATGATGCAGAGGTTGCATTTAAGTTGGATCACTAGATAATTGCTTATTTATTTACACTTGGACCAGGTGCAAGTTGCTGTATTATTCTCTATTCATTGCGGAGAGAAGTTTCTCTGATCGGGATTGAAATCTGTACCAAGCTATGGGTATTTAATAAGAAGTAGTTAAATGGCAATTTTTATGCTATATTCATTTACCAAAGTAATTTTAGGCTCCTTTTATTTTTAAAACAATCTTACTTTACATACCAATCCCAGTTCTATCTTTCTCCCCCCCCCCACAACACCAGGGGAGAAGGGGAAGGAGGAGAAGCACATGAAGGATCAAGAAGGTCGAATTGGGGGGAGGACAGACAGGGAGACAGGACAGACAGGACAGACAGGCGAGAGATGCCTTAATAGAGGGAGCCATTATGGAGTTAGTGAGAAACCTGGCACTAGGGAAATACCCAGGAAGCCTCAATTTTAGGCTCTTAGGACCTATGAGTTTCCAGACAACGTTCCTTGGCCTTATTTATAGTATTAGAAATGAGTTTTGTCCTGTGGAGTGGGCCTAAAGTCCAAAAGGAACATGGTGGGGTAGGTAACCCCATAACACTCATGCAACTATTGCAACAACGTGCATATGAATATATTGCCAGGCAGGTCAGTATTGCTCCTCACAGGTTCCACAGCTAGTAAGAATTCTGAAGACTTTCACACCCTATACAGCACCTTCTGGTACTCTGAAATCCACATGGTATGGAGGATATTTCCAGTTCAGTACCAATGGCTTCATCTCCATAACTCAAGAATGTAGTCCACCTTATTGTTTATGTCAGCTCTCTCAGTGGAACCTGGAGTTCATCATTTCAGTGAGTCTGACTGACCAATAAGTTCCCAATTCCCGACTTCATGCGTGCCCAGAGAGTACTTAATGTGCTGAGCCATGTTCCCAGTTCCAGACACAGAGATTTCAGAGCACAGAGGCTCTCTTGTAGAGGACATTTGTCTTTTTTTTCCCAATTAGATGATGGGAGTCTTTATCCTATAACCAAAAAGCCCTCTGAGTACGAGCCTTTGGAAGAGAGAGCACATTTTCTATTAAAAAGCCCAAACTCTGAGTTGATTGGCTTCCTGAGCCCGTTAGTTGTTGGCATGGGTGAGGACTGCTGCCTGTTGGCATAGGTGACGACCTCAGCTCCCTTCTCCAGTCTGGGACGACTCTGGCGATTGCTTTCTTCAACACTTTGAAAGAATCGAGTGAGGATTTAGATGAGGTGGCGTTGTTGATCCATTTCTTCCACCCAATCAGCTTTCTTCTCCCCTCTTCCGTTTATCCATTGCCGACTTGCTGTCTTAAAGACCACTCCCTGAGACACCTGCTGTGTGCTATTTCTGTCTATCAGGAACGTACAGCGGTGTGACGATAGTGGTAACAGTCCATCAGAACACCAAAACAGAGTCCATCAAAACAGAGTTTTCAAGCTGACCCCATAACTACTTTCCAGGCCATGAAGCCCCTGTCACTAGTGATAAGTCTGACATAGGCAGTTCTCTGGATTCGTAAGATTCTTTCACCTGTGGAGAACAGGATGGCACGCAAATAGAGAGAAATGAATGCATTAGCTGGTGTTATGGATCAGAAGTAGGAGGAACATCAGGGTGACAGTTGGGATTAACTTATTATGTAATTTCAGCAAATACCTGATGGGCCTGACAAAGCAGAGAAGAGAGATATCCCCCAAATTGCTCTGCAGGACATCTAACATGAACACAGAGGTACAGGGTAAATGCAGATGTCCTGGGTTTGAGAATGCTTGATAAAAATGGGTAAGACATAGGTTGGAAAGGGAGAATTTCGTTGTTTGGTATCACTCTCTTAAGGTTCACGGGAAGGCAATGAGATGAAGCTCTTTGTCTGTGCTATCGATTTTGGCAGATCAGAGTGGATCAGAAAAGGGCAAGATGAAAGGGTCAGCCTGCAGCCAGATCAAAACAGAAGCGTAATTATGAGGTACAGACCAATAGGAGGACCAGTAATGCCACTTCCAGGCATAAATGCAATAGGTTCCTCCTTCGCTGTCATGGGCAATGGAAAACAATCGTCACCGTGTTGGTATGGCCAATCTGTCTATGACCTCAATGTTGCTCACACTTGTTTTGGATAAGAAATAATTCTCCAGTGATTCATCTTAATTTCCTGACTCCATGGCAGGTACCTTTGGCGTTCTGATGGTCCATTATCACTGCCATCTCACAGATGCACCTTCCCAAAGGTAGATTTTAGACAGAAAGAGTACTCAGGGTATTTCAGGAAGTGGTCTTTACGTCAGCAATGGTGGAATGGAAGAGAGGAGGAGAAAGCTGATTGCGTAGGAAAGAAATGGGTTAACAATGCCACCTCATCCAAATCCTCAGTCAGTTCTTCCAAAGTGTTGAAAAAAAGAACAAATCTTAGAGTTGTCCCAGACTGGAGAAAGGAGTTGGCGTCATTCCCAACTTTATCAGGCAGCACTTCCCACCTACGCCAGCTCCAGAGGGAGTTGGCACTTGAGTGTGGTCTGCCCATAAGCTCAGAAACTCAGTAAAGTCCTTTATTTCATGGCCTGAGACATCCAGGCATCCACTGAAAGCACATGGATCTGAGAACCGACAGTGAAAATAAAAATGGAGTCACATGACCTCTTGAGGGCCTTTACCATCACTGTGACTATTCTGGGAAAATGATTGGAAACTGCAGAAAGTCTTTGGACTAGACACTGTAGGGGAAGCTGTAGCCAGGAAGGAGGTGTTCAGGCTTGGACACCTCTTTCAGATGACTTTAGGGTTTAGTTAAAATAGATAGTTAGGATGTGACATAAGCAGATTGTTGTATGCTTTACCTTTATGATTGTTAATTTTGGATACTTTATACTGTTAAGTCTTAATCCTCTTTTAGACTAAAAGGGGAATTGTAGGGGAAGCTGTAGCCACGCCTTCTTAGGGGCTGGCTACAGGTGTGCCTGACCACCCTTGTGAGGGCGTGGTCAGAGTGACGTAGCGTGACTGCGTTTTCACTTTCTGTTTCTTTTTTGGGCTTGCGTATAGACTGCTGCCACGCCGGCTGGCTAGGTTGCTCTGTAAGTAAGGCTTTTCCCTACTAAATACCCTTATATTTCTACCTGGCTCCATATTGGTAATTTCCCCCTATAAGACTCCATCCAAATAATTTTTATCTAGCTCTATGTAGGCTCCTTACGTTTTTGTTTGTGACTGTGATGGAGGACTTGACAGATGTAACTTAAAAGAGAAAGGTTTATTTTGTCTCAATACTCAAGGGATTTATCTATCCTGGCAGTGTTGGAACGGTAGTAGGGGTGGGTTATGTTCTTAGGAGTGAGAGTATGTGGCAAGTACTTGGGACATTGTACCAACCTGGAAGCAGAGAGCTTAGGAAAGGTGTGGCTATTGTCCACAAAGGTCCGCCTCTGAAAGCCCTTCTTCCAACCTCTAAAGGTCCCATAAGCTCTCAAAATAATGTTACCAACTGGGGACCAAGTGTTCAAACAAGTGATCCTTTGGGGGGACATATCAAACTGGAGAAAGGTCATAATGCTATGTGTTTGCATATATTATTATTTATTCAAAGTGTTGACAAAGTCTGATGTACAACAGTGTTTGCACTGGGGAAAGACATTGCAAGAGCAATGAATCTGGTCTTCATTGAGAATTCAATAGATAAACAGATGTGGAGAACATCTGTGATCTGTGGCAGTGATGAAACTTTGACAACTGCAAAGCATAAAGAGATGAGCTGTGAGCTGGGCATTGGTGGCGCACGCCTTTAATTCCAGCACTCGGGAGGCAGAGGCAGGTGGATCTCTGTGAGTTTGAGGCCTGTCTAGTCTCCAGAGCGAGTGCCAGGATAGGCTCCAAAGCTACACAGAGAAACCCTGTCTGGAAAAACAGAGAGAGAGAGAGAGAGAGAGAGAGAGAGGAGCTGTGGTCAGTGCACTGTAAGGCCCTTCCATCTGAAGGGCTTTTTTTTGGTTATTGTTTTGTTTTTGTATCAGAAAAAGGTTTGAAGGTTACACGTTACCAATGCATCAGGACAAACAGATCAGGAAGTACTAAATAGCTCATGACCTAAGTTGCTGCACCGTCTTTTGGATGATGAAGCAATGCCACCAGAATTCAGAATTCAGAATAGACCTTGAATTCGTTGGTGGACACATTTCTGTTACAACTTTTCTCATCCATTACCTAAACATGTCCATCGTCTAATCCCAAAAGATGTCAGAGGAAAAAGATTTCTGCCTTTGGCCCTGCTTGTGCTTCAACCTTTGCTCTGTCTTTGCTTGACCTATGCCAATGTCCTGAAGCTATTGCTTCTCTTCTTCTGCATGTTGTCTGCTTGCAGCAGGGGGCAGGATGCTGAACCCACACTTATTAATCATTCTGCTGCTAACTAATGTGTCTTCCGTGGTTTGCAGGAGTCTCAAGCTGGTCGCAGTGGTGATGCAATAGTTCTCTGTGAATCATTTCAGGTTCCCTGGGAAGACATTGCCTGCCCTTACATGCCATCTGTCTAGCCATCTGTGTCTTGTCCTGGTCCCTAAAAAGAACCACTAGACCCTACTGTCTTATTACATGTTCCCTTCAGTCACTGTGTGAGGAAGGATCCAGAAGGTGAGGCAAGAAAGAATTTTCTTCTTAAGGAAGACTTTGCATCCTGGGGAAAATGGACCCAAAATTTTCTTCACCCTGAAACATGGGCTTGTGAATCAGTATTACATTCAGCCTTTCAATTATCAGAAGAGGCTAAAAAAATGATTCTACACTGCATACATACACACATGTATATGCACACGTGTGTATGAAATGGCAGCAGTGATGTGGTGTTTTAAATCGTCAGTAGTCGGGCAATTAGCCTGGTCATTGATGAATGAAGGTGACATTGTTTCCAGCTTGTGGTGTTTTGTCTGTTTCTTACCCTTGAGTGAGTAAGCTCATCCACAAATAAAAACATAGATAGGCTCAACAGGGGAGAGAGTCTTAAAGGAGGGGCTCCCTTTTATGTGTGCCAGCATGTCACTGTGTGTCCTTTTTACTCCCGTGTAGTAGGCTATGTTTATATCAATTTAAAAAAAAATAGCTGTCAAGAAAGAAGATGGGTAGAGCACTCTTGATGAACACTTACTATGGAAAGTATGTTCCCAGCTGTGATATAGGTAGATATAGACATGTTTAATATTTATATGCCTGATACTGGATAATTACAGAAGATTTCATTTAACCACTGACACAGTTTTTAATAGCTTCATGCACACACATAAACTGAAGCTCGGGGATATTTTTGTAATATTTATGTTTTGAAAACATCCTACATGTATTTAACATTGGTCATGTCTATCCTCACACCCCTCAGAATCCTATCTACCACATATCCCTATCAACTTTGTGTCCTCTCTTTGTTTCATATATATATATATATAATTTTAACCCACTGTGTCTAGTCAGTGCTGTCCATATACACATGGGTTTGGAGTCAACTACTGGGCCTTGGGCAGCCTAATGTAGTAAGTGAAAACCCAGTAAGCAGCAGGTAGCATCTTCCAAAAGGGCATTTTTCAGGGAACCCACAAGGCACAGTGACATCCCTGGGAAGGGCGTGAAGGGGAAGCTGTAGCCACGCCTACTTAGGGGCTGGCTACAGGTGTGCCTGACCACGCCCTTGCAAGCTTGCAAGGGCGTGGTCAGGGGACGTAGGGTGACTGCGTTTTCGCTTTCGTTTTCTCTTTTGGGCTTTTGTACAGACTGCTGCCACGCCGGCTGTCTAGGTCGCTCTGTAAGTAAGGCTTTTCCCTATTAAATACCCTTGTATTTCTACCTGACTCCGTATTGGTAATTTCCCACAATAAGGGCGTGTAGTATTTTCAATAGATATGAGCACCTCAAGGTATGAGTCACTACCATACCTGGCTCAGAAAAGAAAGGGGAAGAGGAAAAGAGGGTGGGTGTCTCTGAAACTACATGAAGCTATGTTGAAAGGAATGATGGGATATTTTAAGGGAATTATTAGATGCTGTGTGGACTGGAAGGAGAAAGGACATTCACTCAAAAAAAAAAAAAAAATTACCATGCTGTCTGTCTTTCCATCCTCCAGTTAACTGGAGATGCCTCTGGTTAATCAGCCCATCCAGTGACAGAGACAAGAGAGCCCAGGTGGTGAACGGTAAACAATTCAGCAATGAGGAGGGGAGAGACAGGATCACCAGTCTGAATGCCTTGCCCAGATTCACACAGCCAGTGAGAGGCTGTGCCAACAGTCTGTCCTCTGCTCTCTCCTGCTCTAACAAGCATGCGGCTTCCGTTGTGACTGATCCTTTTCCAGTAAATGATTTTAATCACTGTTTCAGAAGTCACACATATCTTCTGGACCAAACAGAGTGTTTATACTATGTGCTTTATAAAACGCAAAACATTGTGGTGCCGTAAAGAGTAAATAAATATCTGGTCAATCGGAGTTATTTAACGATTACCAAGATCTGTTAATGAAGACATTCAAATCTAGCAAGCATTCAAAGAAATGCATAGCTTGTTACTGGATCAATAAATGATTATTTTCTAAGACCCGTTCGCTCTCCGAAGTTATGTGTTGAAATCTTAACCTGTGTATTGGTGATCTTAGGAGGCAAGGCCATTAAGAAGGATTAGTTCCTGAGGGCAGTGTTCATATGAGCAAATTATGAGAGCAAGAAAAATGGAAGCAGTCACAAAAATAAAACAATTCCTGATATTAAGGGGGGAGTTAGGATATTAGCTTAACCTCCAATCTGATAGAATCTCTCTGAAAGTCTGAATTTTATTTAGCACTTGCTCAGCAGTTTTTATGTAAAAGTACTTACTTTGTAAGCATAGGTGGCCACTCTGTGGTAACAACTGTGAACACCTTTAATATTAAATGGACTAGAAGCCTCTTAGGACTCTAAGTATGAGCCTGAGACAGTTTTTCTGTAGTTATATTTTTTAATTCTTTTCTTACTTGATAACATGCCAGTCTTTGAGGGCGTTTCCATGTTCCTACATTGACCACTGTGTCTGGTTTCCAAACGACTTTTCCTTAAAATTATTATATACTCATTGCCAGTCTTCCAAAAACTTGCCCTGGAATTTAGAAGAGACAGTCTTTCCAGACACAAAATTTGGAAGAGTGCCCTACAGATGAGGCAGGACCATGGCCTGTCTGGGTCAGGGGAGGGGAGGAATCTGTTACTGCTCTTCTGCTAAATGGACACAGTACCCAAGTAACTCTAAACTTTGTGTGTGTGTGTGTGTGTGTGTGTGTGTGTGTGTGTGTGTGTGTGTGTGTGTGTGTGTATACACACACATATGTATGTATGTATGTATGTATGTATGTATGTATGTATGTATATTATCACTGCCCTTCCCCCCAAGGCTCACAGGGAAGAAGAGGCAAGAAGCCTGTAGGAGGCCATGGATGACGACAAGGAAACAGCATCTTCTGAACACAATGGAATTATAGTGCATCTGAACTCATGGTGCTTGTGACATTGTTCACCAGGACTGTGCGTGTTCAAGCCAAACAAAATCCTAGCCGGGAGGGGTGAGGCAGGCACTAATCCCATCCTGGCTGAGGAAGAACTGACAAGCAGTAGCTTCTGAACAGGGAGAGCCCCTTTTCTTTAAGGGTGTGATCCCTGACAGGTGGGCCATGTTCCAAGGAACATCCCCACACCCAAGAGTATTTGGACAGCACAAACTCGATTATATGGGTTTTTAAAAATTCAAAATAAAAGAAAAAATTAGGCTGAGTGGACAGGGAGGTGGGTTAGATCTTGAAAGAGCTGGCAAAGGGGGTGTTAATATGATCAAAATAAATTGCATGCGATTCTCAAATGAGTAGCAGAATATTTTTAAAGGCCTGTTCTTGAGACTCCTTTCCTCCTCTTGGGTTGCCTTTTCCAGCCTTGGTATCGGGGTCGTCTTATTGCATCTTGTCTTGTTTGGCTGTTGTATCTTGGAGACCTGCTCTTTTCTGGAGAGGAAACAGAGGGGGATGGATCTGGGGGAGAGGGGAGTTGGGGGAGCTAGAGGAGGGGGGAAAATGTCATTAGGGTATATTGTACGAGTGATGACTCTATTTTCAATTTCTAAAAAAGGCATCGTCTGATTCTTCCTATTACAATACTCCCTTTAAAGCCAAAGTTTACATTAGTTCCTCCTGTGAACTGACTAATTCATGTGTGTTTATTAGCAGAGCCCCGTGGATTCATTGTAGATATTTTTCCTTGAGGTTGAACCAATCCCTTAATTATTCCCTGGGTGCTATTTTTTGCACCAAAGGACATTTTTTTTCCCAACCATCTTTCAGCCTGTCCGAGTTACTTTTCTATTGCTGTGAAGAGACGCCATGACGGAGGCAACTTACAGAAGAAAGATTTTACAGAGAACGTATAGCTCCAGAGCCCTTGAGTATCCTGACTGAGTGCATGACTACAGAAAGAAAGACATGGGGCTACAACCACAGCTACTAGCGGACATCTCACCCCCAAGCAAAAGGCAGAAGCAGAGAGAGAGAGAGAGAGAGAGAGAGAGAGAGAGAGAGAGAGAACACTAAGTGGGAACAGCATGGAATTTTGACACATCTCTTTAAACAAGGCTACACATTCTAGTCCCTCCCAAACATTTCCACTGAATGGGGACTAAACAATCAAGTACAGGAAGCAACAGGGGCCACTTTCCTTCAAACTACCGCACAGTTCCTCAGCTATTATCCATCACAGTGTCGAATCCAGTCTGGTGTTGCTGTAGTCTAGTGGTCCTCTCACTGATCTGATGGTGCTCTGTTTGCATCTGCTAAACATCTCGTCACATCTTGTACAACTCCAGTATTATACAGTCATATGTCTCCTCTAGAAATCAGGATTTGGAGAATTTTTGGAATTTTTTAATGAAACTATAAAAAGTTTATTTACATACTATGATTCACTTTTTTAAAGATTAGTTATTTATTGTATATACAGTACTCTATCTGCATGTATGCTTTCAGGCAAGACAGGGCACCAGATCTCATTGTAGACAGTTTCGAGCCACCATGTGGTTGCTGGGAATTAAACTCAGGTCCTCTGGAAGAGCAGCCAGAGCTCTTAACCGCTGAGCCATCTCTCCAGCCCCCTATACTAGGATTCTTCAAAGTTCTCTAAGATAGCCAACTAGAATCTTGAGACTAACGATGCTGCCAATATTATTACATGTTTAAATAGGAAGAAAAAAACCCTGCTATTTTCAGCTCTAGAAATAAAAAAGGGATTGGTTTGTAAACTTTTCTCTTCTACCAGAGTAGAAATACAATCAAAGAAACTTTAACACATCAAAATATAAAATGACACTGAGAGCCATGTATTCCATGGACCCCAGTTTGAAAGGAGTGTCTCTAAGCACAGACAGTGATCACGAGTTGTTCCCTTCCTTCAGTGTGAGTGCCCTGTTAAATGAAAAGAACAGACCAGCACAGAGTAAAATAAATGATTTGTCAACACTTTTCGGAAGGAAGTTATTACAATTTTTTTTCACAAGTTGCTTTCCGAAGGAAGCAGGTTGAATGTACTTGAGAAAACACTGGAGATGGTCCAGCATATTCTGGAAATCATCAACTAGCACATGTAGTTAAATCTGGGAGACCAGATGGTGGCTACCTGAACTTTTAAATTAACCCAGAGATGAAAACCGTTGAATTGTTAGCCAAAATACAAAACTCTTTCTTTAGAAGAAGAAGAAGAAAAAACATTGACAGTTCTCCAATGTCACCCTGAGCCTGAGAAGATTCCCCTAGGAGACTGGACACTGGGGTCAGGGGTCATTGTTGAGTGTTGGATAACTGCCCACATTAAAATTCCTGATCTAAGAGGATGTCCTGCTGGCCCAGTGGACTTACTGGGCGAAGAAGGGGAGAACAATCTTTCAGCCCTGTTACCGTGTTTGCTGTGAAGATTCCAAGGGAAAAATATGTTTTAAAATTTTCCCAAACTCAGGAACAACAGTCACATATCTGGGGAAATCAAATGCATATAACTACAATTAAAATTCGGTGGGTGTTTCAGGATTTGCTTTTTGTGTCTTCTCTTTCACAGCTTTGCCTCTCAGAGAAGGTGGCATCAGACTTTGTCACCCTGTGTGTGTTGTCTTTCGTGCGATTGTAGCCAAGGTCAAACCTGTTGAAACCCAACAGGAAGGTAAACAGACTCAAGGACTCAAACCATAATAGCACCTGGGCAGAAGAAAACAGGTGGAGGGCGGGGGAGCAGATGGAATGTTAAAAGGCCATGGCCAAAGGCAGGTTGACGGGCACATGACTGGGTGGTCAGGCAAGCTGCGCAGCTAAAGAGATGACCAGTGTTCTGTCCTTGCGATGTCCACACGGGCCGCAGGTGTCTCCGGCAGGGTGGGTGTTATTACATGAATGGTCACGCCGACCACATTCATAAGAAAGATGTCTAAAGAGATCTGAGATAGAAGTCACACAAGGAGAATGTGGAGACACTGTAACTCCATTAGCTGAGTTATTCGGGGAAAAGGCCACGCACAAGAAGTGAAAATGCATTTGTCCCTGAGAGCGAGCACAGGCCTCACTGAGCTGTCCGGAAGTTGCAGTGTTGATTGAAGCTGCTCTACCTCATCTCGTTGCTGGGCAGCTGCCACAGCTGCGGCCTTAAGTGGGGTAGTAGGAAATGCTGCTGCTTTCTGTGCGCTAGCCATGATCAGAGGTGCACAAATAGTGTTGGTGCGGACAGCCCACCCCCGGCCACACACCTCTGCCATTTGTGTGAGTTTGCGGAGAATTTTAAGTGATTGGAGTTTTTCAAATTCACCTGTATCTGGGAATAATAAGAAAGAATTACGAAGACTTGAGAATTGATTGAATCTGTTATCTGGGAATCCACTATGGGTTGTGGGGGGGATGGAAAGGGGGAAGGAGGGGGGGGAGGAGGGAGGGAGGGAGGGAGGGAGGGGAGGGAGGAGGGAGGG
Organism: Cricetulus griseus; assembly: GCF_003668045.3. Classification (NCBI taxonomy): domain Eukaryota; kingdom Metazoa; phylum Chordata; class Mammalia; order Rodentia; family Cricetidae; genus Cricetulus; species Cricetulus griseus. Next base: position 11,003,572 of record NC_048603.1, on the reverse strand, counting down.
GGAGGGACAGGTTGGTCTTAAATGCAGAAACAAGTAGGCCTCTGCTTCCCAAGTACTGGGATGAAAGTACATGCTCAGTGCATTAATGTGTCTTAATGGTATTTTTTTTTACATGTAAAACTCCAAGTATTTTAGCACCAGGAACCAACATAAGGGCTGACAACTCCAGTTATTATTTTAGATGAAACCCCACATGCTTGTGATACAAAATCTTAATCCTCATCATTATCTTTAGTCTAACAAAGGGGGAGAACTAAGCCATCAGAACTAAGTCACGGTTCTGAGTTATAGCTATGGGCTAGCTATGGGCGCATCATCTCTCCCGTTAGAGTATTTCCCGTGATTGGATTTAATAATCATCCATGAACGTCTACCTCCTTAGAGCTTCAGGCTGGCCTAGGTTTGTCTCCTCTGGACCCTAGTACCTTGGATGGTATCTGACTCGTTATGTCCTCAAAGGAAGAATTACAGGTCAAAGGTCAGGTGTGGGGGACACCAGTAGTCAAGAGAAATGATGCCATCCCGGGTGATTTGCTGCCCAAAAAAGGAGGAAGGCCTGGACTCACCTCAGCACAGCTGGGGTTCACTGACAGAGTCAGAGGCCTGGCTTGACAAAGTGAAAGTAATTATAGTTTAGAATTCCAACTATACAATTCAGACACACATACGGGGGGGGGGGGAGGGAGGGGGAGAAGGAGAGAGAGAGAGAGAGGCTTTAGGTTCAATTCCAATACCAGGAAAAGGGGTTGGCATAACATAACTGTAAAGATTTAGAATGATATAGAAAATTAAAGTCTGTAAGAAAATAGCTCTAGTAACTGTGATTGATGATGCTATTTAATAAGCAATTATTGCAAACATCGTTCTGTAGTAGGCTTTCTCAAGCTGCCAGCCCCCAAATCATGACTCGGAGACTTTCAATCAGGAATTTCAATTCCTGATGCTCAGCCTTATCTTGAGCTTGTCCCGCTAGCTCTTAGAGTTTAATGTAACCTGTTTCTCTTTATCTATGTTTTGCCTCAGGGCTGTGGACCTTTCTTTCCTTCTGTGTGTCCTACTTTTCCTTCTTCTGTGTCTGTCTGTCTGGTGGCTTCCTGGCTGGCTGGCCCCAGCATCTCCCTCTGTTTCTCGCTTGCTCTCTTCTCTCATTCTCTCCCAAGCCTGGATCCCTCCTCCGGCTTGTTCTCTCTGCCAGCCATCCCCACGTATTCCTCTACCCCTAGCTCTTTGCCATTCAGCTTTTGATTAGACCAGTCAGGTGCCTTAGGCAGGCAAGACGAAACAGCAACACATCTTTACATAGTTAAACTCATGCAGCATAAACAAATAAATATAATACATCTTTGCACGGTTAAACGACAAGTTCACAATGCAAACAAATGTAACATGACTTTACATTGCTAAACTAATATTACATAACATGGTCCTTTTGTTTTATGGGTTTTTTTTATTATTTGTTTGTTTTTGAGGCAGAGTTTCACTGGATATTCCTGCCTATCTGGAAATCACTGTGCAGACCGATCTGGCCTTGAACTCAGTCTGCCTTTGCCTCTTGAGTACTGAGATTAAAAGCTGGTAATCCTGTGCCTGGCTTCACAAGTGTGCTTCTTTAAAACTTGAATTTCAATTCTCAGATAAGGACTTTTTTTTTTTTTTCAAATGAAGCATATATTCAGCTTCTGCTCTTGGTTGCCTATCTCTCCATTAACCTTATTTTACTATTGTGAACCTCAAAATGTGCACTTGTAGACAGAATTTAGATATTGAGAGATTACTTCTCCAGAATTGTCAAGGTCTCTAAACTTAGGAGCCTAGCGGTATTCGTAGACTCTCCAGATCAAACATTGAAATATACATTAATATCTACATGTCTCTCTTCGTTGCTATTTATTTCCCCAGAGTCATTTTAATGATCTTAGGCTTATGCTGGTACTTAGAAATGCTGACAGACCTTTTTCCAGACTCCCAGGACATCTTCCGAATTTGGCTGCATGCTTCCGCCTTATGGGACACTTTTGAATCCTGCGAATCAAATTTTAATTAAAATAAATTACTTTGACTGCAGGGCTTCTGATGTTTTTAGTTGCATGGTTTTAATTATTCATTTTAAGTAAAGAGCTGAGTTTAGGAAAAACTGGAAGAGATGAGAGATTTTTTTTTTTTTTCTGGAAACAGAATGGAAAGGGAAGATGAGGGCAGAAGTCAAGGTGACCAAAGCTAACAACATCTGGCTGATTTTATTTTAACTGGTGGATTCTAAGTTATAAGCAAATCTGACGACTTCTTTTTGCCAAAAATCAGCGAAGTAAAGGAAATCTCGCTCCTCTTTCAGTTCTAGCATCTACTAAAAGCGGAGACAGCAACAACATACAACAGTCTGTCTTCTGAGGCGGGGATGAACAGGAGTACCTCAGCTTCCAGTGAGATAGTCCAGAACTCAGGGACAGGGATTGATGAGACAGATAGCCCACTCCCAAGATTCAGTGGTGCCTGCCCTAACCTAGGAAAGAGAAATGAAGGACCATCAGAAGAAAGGGGAATGAGAGTTTGAAACAGTGTGGTCCACCTCTACCCAAGGCTCCAGGAATTCTGGAGAACTGATAACTTCTGGGACAAACTCTCTGGTTTCCTGGCTCCACAACAGCCTTATTCAGTTCAGGAAAGCCACGAAATCTGGTGCAGCTCGTGTGTGCTAGAAATATGTTTTATGGACTTGAATTAGAGTTGTGCACCTGATACACTTCTATATTTCTCTGTGCATTCACTAGCCACGTGGAAGGGGCTTAATGACTAACTGTAGGAGTACTCCCAATTTTAAGGGGGGGGATGCTAAGAGAAATTAGTTTCAGTTTGTTGTGTTGATCCTTGTAGGTGCAAAAGGGAGAATCAACAGACTACTCTTATTTTTGTGCACCTTATCAAGCCTTTCTTCAAAAGGGCAAGTCATGTGAAAATGTGGAGAAAACACATAAACCATTAATAATAAATACATAATCATTTCAGGGGTGTTCTGATTCAAGTTTAGGGGATTGTGGCATTCACAATACTGAGAGGTATTCCTTGGATCAAAGCAGAGGAGTGAGAATTTAGAGCTTTTGAAATAACCTCTATTCTCTGACTCTGGTCCTGTCTGTTGATATTCCGGCTTTTCCCTCTCCCTGGGTCCTGGGCAACCTGGCCCTGTTCCTGCTCCAAACTCCCCTCCTTCTCCCACCGAGGTGGTTTCTCCTCAGCACCTGCCTGTCGCCTGTCACTTGGAACCAGCCGTCTCCTAGGCCTGTGCCTTCTCCTTAGGGAAACTTTCCCGGTCATGGGACCTCTCTGATCTTTTGGGTTCTCTTCCCTGGCCGGCACTGCTCTTCACTGGGTGACCTTCCCTTGCCCCGAATCTGTCTTTGCTGGGTGAGGGCCCCTCGACGTGCTCCTTGTTGATAGCTTGGCATTATGCTGACAGCTCAAAGGTACGATCAAAGGTTGCATGGCTACGTTGTGCATGTGTTAAGTGGCTGTGTAGGGACTCTGCATGCAGAAACCATGCAGAGCTGGGGCCACGCAGAGCTGGGCCAATGGCAGCTCCATGACTCCAGTTTCAATGCCCCCAACTGCTGAGCCTCGTTCTAAACCTCTCCCTCTCCCTCTTAAGCAAGCACCTACTGCCTGTCCTCTCTCTTTCCATTTCTGCTCCCAATTGGTTAACACCTATCCCTCTCTTGCTCCCTTTCTCAATAAACTCCACGTGGGTTTGTTGATTTTGGTGGTTCGTCTCCCGAAGCTGCAGCAAAGAACAAGAGTGTGTCTGTGTGTCTCTGTGTGCTTCTGTCTCTCTCTCTCTCTCTCTCTCTCTCTCTCTCTCTCTCTCTCCCTGCCCCCCCCTTGTGAACACAGAAGACTGGAGATAGGTCCTGGTGTGGTGATGTCTTGCTTGTACAAATAAAGCTTGCCTGGGTGTCAGAGAATGGAGCTTGCCACTAGCCAACCATAAAGATCTGGAGGTCTGTGCAGACAGACAGGAAGTGAGGTAGCTGGGCAGAAACAGGATATAAGCAGAGAGAAACAGGAAATAACTCTCCTCTCTGCAGAGACGCTGAGGAGGTAAGGTGAGTGGTGGCTTGCTTCTTCTCTCTGATCTCTCAGCATTTCCCTCTATATCTGAGTCCAGCTTTTTATCACCTAGACCAATTAAGGACTCCCTTTACATCCTGGAGTGGCTGTCCATCACACCCATCATATAGTGAGCCTTTTGTGAAAGAGAAGGAGAGCTTTAGTGGAAAGCATAACACAAACAAACTGGTGAGAGGGCCTGGCACAGACAACCTGGGTGCTCCTTCAGCCCACCACAGTTGTAAGTGGGAAACTATCCCAGGCCCCAGGAGGAATGGAAAAGTGACAAATGTCATTTGAAAGTGAGGAGGATCAGACAATCCATCCAGAGGGCTTGACCTATAAGTCCCCCATTTGTTCAGTATGAAGATGAATGGGCCCTGTGCATCACTGTGTCTGTTAGAGGCTAAAACAAGCTTATGGCCAACTACAGATGTCCAGCAAATGGTCTTGTTTCTAAAATTAGAGTGACATTTTAAATCTTAACTGAATAAGATTGCTGATCGGGAAAACGTAATTCTCTCTATTTTTCTTACAATATTTCATTCTCCAATAGGTAATTTATTTGCCAGGGTTTCATAATTCACAGCACATAAAAACATATACAGTGAGAATGGTCATCAACCCCCAACCTTTAATCAGCCATTTACTTTCTTGATGGCTGGCGATATCACTTGCTCATATAGTCCATCAAAGACACAATACCCTTGTGTGAGGAAGCCCGTGTTATTTTTTTTCATTTTTTTGTACAAATAGCATCGTGGTACACCCACTTCTTGGTGCCTTGCATTAGCGGCTTGTATATCTTGAAAAATAGCGTTCCAATTCAGCACATTAGAAGCTTCCATTATTTCTGAGTGACTGCAAATTGTTCCATGAATCCGCCTTTTTTTTCTTAAATCCTCTCAAATTGACTGACGGTTAAGTTGTTTTCAGTCTTTTGCTGTTGCAAGTATAATGCTTCAGTGATTATTTCCCAATGAATATTCTTCCCACAGTGCATTACCTACTGTAAAATAAGTTCCCAAAAAGGGAAATGTAAAGTCATAGTAAAAACACATTTGGTGATTTTGATAGCCATTGCCAAATTACACTCTACAGAAACTGGAACAATTTATACTGCCCGTTGTTTACGTAACATCCTCACAGTTTTGATATTTGCTCTTGAACAGGAAAAGAAAGGGCTGTCATGTCTGTTAGCATTTCTCTAAGAGTAAAACTGAGAATTACACATATGCAAGGATAGTTACATGTCCACTGTGGCAATTTCACACTCCCTGCATAAGAAACACACTTTTTTTTATGAGCACACAGGTTATGATCATCACGGATCAATGCAGTGAGGAAGCACCAACCAGTTGAGATTTTTTATGACGAATGTTGTTCAAATATCCGGGATCCCAAATCTGTGCTTTACAACTAGCGTCGCTTATGAGTGAGTGCCAAGGTTAATGCATACAGAATGAAGTTTTTATTTTTCTCTTACCTTCCAGCAGTGGATGTAGTCAAACTGCCAATGAAAATCCATGCTGAGAACCATGCCATTCTGTAGCAGCAGCAGATAGGAGTCAGCATGAGAAACTATTTTGGAGCGTGCCTTATGGTGCCTGCCTGTAGGATGCTGTCTCCCTCCCCTTCTTCTTTCCAAGCAAGGAGCATGAAGGGTTAAAGAAAAGTGAGATAAAGTAATAAAATTGATCTATAAGTCCAGCTACCCCCTAACTCTACTCTGAGTACCCAAGAAGGTACTGCAATGAACAGTCATTTAAATGCAATAAAAAACTTGGATGTATGTTTGTTGAAGCCCAAACAAAAGAAGTAAAACCGAAACCCACATGTGCAAAAAAATATGACCCAGGGATAACAAACCAAACATGGAGAAATAGTCACTCAACACATGAATTGTGCTGTTAACAAAATCAGACCAAGGACACAAGGCTTCAAGATTCACCAAAACTATCCAATAAAATTAAATTTTCCTTGGGCCATGCAGAAGACAAACAATGCATTAGTTATATATACAAAAGGAAAAAGTAGCATTTGAGATCCCTAGAAAGAACTCATTTTTGACCACAACCAAACTATTGATAATGAGAAACTTTCCTGGGTCAATTTCACTTTTGCAGTGGGTCTTCAGCCTTGTTCCTTGTGATGCTAAGTTACTGTGACTGTGTTTCTTCTTTAAATCAGGAATTATTCACTGCATTTGTATCTGCATTCTTCTTATTATGATCTAAACTAAGAATGCTCAGTCTTCATACTAGAGCCAGGTATTGGCTTATAGATTAATTAATCAAATTTATTAATTAATCTCATAACTGAATGGAATGTGTAGGTACAAACAGAGCTTTATAAAAAATATGGGTCTGTTCAATCATAGTTACTGGCTAAGAAAATGCACAAGGGAATTGTTTGATGAAATTGTGCATAGGACCAGCTCACTCTAAGGTGCCTTGTAGGAAGACAGGATTGCAAACTATACTAGATCTTGCCTTAAAAAAAAAAATGCCTACATTGGTCCATGGGGCCTCCAGCAGTGGAACCAGTATTTATTATCCCTAGTGCATGAATGGGCTTTGGGAGCCCATTCCCTATGAATGGATACTCTCTCAGCCTAGATACACAGGGGAGGGCCTAGGTCCTGCCCCAAATGATGTGACAGACTTTGATGATCCCCCCATGGGAGGCCTCACCCTCCCTGAGGAGTGGATGTGGGGTTGGGTGGGGAGTTGGTTGGGGGAATGGGAGGATAGGAGGAAGAGGGAATTGGGATTGGTATTTAAAATAATACTATTTTGAATTTAAATAAAAACATATTTAAAATTGCCTAGATGCATTAAATATTCATGGTTGCAGGTATTCGCTGATATTTTCTGAATGGTGGTGAATTGAAAATATTTTTTTAAAAAAAATCTAGGCTTATATAATCAATCTAGTAGAATTAAAATAATGAATGGCCAAGAGCACAGGGATCTTAGGAATCAGATCCTGGGGGGTGGGCAGCAGAATGGGCTGTTTTAAGAAATACTCATGAAGTTACATTATGTCAGTGATTTTGTAGAATCACCCAACCATTAAAAGTCCTGTGGAATAAAGAATGAGGTCACACTGAAATGCTGCCAAAGACTGGAGCCGGTATGATTCGGTCAGCTTAGCTTTAGAAGCAGTGAGGCTAAGGAAATCAATGAGTAATGCTGCAATGCGGTTTGGAATGAGTATGTCAAACCACATGCAATTTTAGACGAGATTTTTGTCCATGTTTAAAAGGCAAATGTGGCTCCTTGGTTAGGGATAGCTAGCAAAAGAATCAACCTTAATGTCCAGAAGTGCAAGCAATGTTTACAAATAAACATCACAACTCACAATTTTAATAGTTTCATAATTGAATTCACATATTTTAATAGTTTATCTATTAAAAAAAAGACACAGTAGCCTACAATTAATAAGCTGTTGCCTTCCAAGGGAGGGATTGTTGTAGCGATTTGATTGTGGATTTGTAGTACTTATTCTTTTTTTTTTTAAAATAAAAATTAGCGTGTCTTAAGATTGAAAAATTATCGATATAGAATTTGACGGATTGCAATGAATGATGCCATCGATGAACCCACGTGGCCAACACTCAGATGAAGAAAAAGGATGCGGCTGCTATCCCCGGAGGACTCCTCATAACCACTGCCGGTTTCCAGTGGGTCCTACCCAGCAGACTGCTCACAGGAGAGCTATTTTTACCCAGTTTTGAAGCTTGTGCCTCCTGTCTCCTGTATCAACCAACCTTCTCGTGTTCAGTGTTACAGTGAGTTTCTCCCCAGCGGTCTTCCGTTTCAGCTTGCTTCGGGGCTCCGTGAAGGTGCCGTTTGATCAATAGCATCTCAGATATGTGTGTGATGAAGTGATAGCCGCTCAAGTAGACACTTGTGGGTCTCAGAAGTGTCGGTTCGTTTTCTGTGCTTCTAATCAATAGACTGCCCTACTTACCAGCAGCTCTGTGCTTCGGCAATGCCCAGTCCCCAGTGCCGTTCCTGACTTCTCTCCCCAGGAGCCGAAAAATCACCAGCGGTGCAGGGCACGGGGACACACCCAGCATTGCTATAGAGGCAGCGGCTTCCACTACTCCTCTGTGTAGAGGAAAAGCAATTCCCCTAGTTGCTCAAGATACGCTTGGCTTCTCAGTGAAAGTATTTGATGTTACATCAGAAACTCTCAGGAGGCTACAACATTAAGGGGACAGTATCTCCAATGACAGGAAATTGTGGTTTTTTTTTTCCATAATAAGCTAATGACTTTTTTTTTAAATAAAACTTTTTAAAAGTATAGTATCACAGTTGATTCAGGGGACTCAGAAAAGCTAGACCTGCTTCAGTTTGTGAGACAGGATCGTTGCTAAATGGAACAAGTTGACTGGGGCTGTGTAGCTCAGTGGGAGAGCGCTCCCCTGCTCCCCTGCACGCACAAGGCCCAAGTTTGGTCCTAGGCACAACAACAAAAACAATAACAACAGCAACAACATAATAGTAATAATGATGATAAAGAGGGTTATAGAGGTGAACATGAAATGTAAATAATGAATTAGAATGAATTAAATGCATCAGAATGACGTAGTAACCACGTAATGACTGAAGGAAGAAAGCCTTTAACCCCCACGGAAGAAGCCCTCCTGCCTAGCCACGTGCACCCCTCTCTATGGCTGGCTCCCTGTCTATTTTTAGTTGTCTTCTGCTACTGAGCCAGATGAATGCTGCTCCTTCTTTCGTTTTGCTTTGGATAATGGCCAAATTCCAGGATCTACTATTCTTTAAATAGCGAGGTTCCCATCTGTTCACAAGGAAAAAAAAATCAAGATGAAAAATATACCCCGCCGTCCCATGGCCGCCACTCCTGTCTATTAGACCAGGAAAGGTTTGAACTATGTGTCATGCGATTTCATCCCCTTCATTCTTGAGGTGTGGAATCTGAAAATTGTCAGGACACAGTTATTTTGTAGCAACGCTTAGTCTATGTGTTTTTTGGGGGTTTTATAGCAACACTTAGTCTATGTTTTTTTTTTCTTTAGGTGGGGAGATGATCTGTATAATCAATAATAGGTGAGATAAAACCAAAGTCCAGGTTGACCTTTAGTGGGATATTTTGATTTTTTTTCCCCAGGTATCTATATGTTCTTGTCAATTTCCTGAAAAAAGACTCAATGTCTATTATGATCCAGGAGTCCATTCATAAACCAATCAACTAGCCTAGGGATTAAGAGGAGGCTGACATGATAAAAACATATTCAAGTCTTCATGGAAGAAAACACATGCAATACAAGAAAATCATTAAGCAAACTCAGGTGCCCAACACAGAGTCTCATGCCTGTGAATGCTATGTTTGGTGCTGACCTTCTGTCTTGACTCTTATATAGAGAAAAATAAATAAATAATTATAAATATTATATAAGATATATAATTATAAATATTGTATCTAAATATTCTATTTTTAGTGTGAGATTATAATGTAATTATATAATTTCTCCCCTATATTTCCTCCTCCCAACCACTTCCATGTATTCCTACCTCCTTGATGTCTTTCAAATTCACAGCCTCTTTTTCTTTAAGTGTGTGTGTGTGTGTGTGTGTGTGTGTGTGTCTTCTAAGCATGTTTATGGCAAACTTCTTCCACAGGTGCTTTGTGGCCGGTGGGAGAAGTAACAGAGAGTTACAGAGGGACAAGATCTCTTTGTCCCTCTGCCCAATATGCTAACCACACTGCCACACACAGACTGTTCAGTCTGCTTAATGTTACTTGTGTGTATATGTTTTCAGGGATGTTTGGAATTAGATAAGCAATCAGTGTCCTCTTCCCTGAAGAAGACCATTTCTCCCGAATTCATCATGTCTTAGTTGTGGGTAGTTCTTTGTCAAAGGTTGAGGTTTCCTGAAATTTATCCAGTCCACATTAGGGTGGTGGTGTTGTCCTTGTCCAGGTCATGTTTAGGCAGACACTTTGCTGAGATTTCCTGGGTCTTATAGAAATGACAGCTTTTTTTTAAAGGTCTTTATCTTCCGTGCACTTTTCTGTTTCTGTTGGCTCTGGTCTGATATGACATACACACCCTCACAAGCTCCCCTTGTCTGACCAATGTCTTAGTATGGTGACTCACCCACTCCTTATAAAAAATAATAATAACCGGAAAAGACATTAGAGTATTTAACTCATTAAAAATATATGAAGATATAAAAACTGGAACAGCCTGGTGTCCTCTTCTATGTGTTCGTCCTCTCAGCATGTACTGGGCAGTTTGAGATAGTGGACACTGGGCTGGATGAGTGTCTATTTCTGGGACCATGCAGAAGATGGGTACTTCGTGGCCATTCCTACAAAATAAAATTATTTCACTCATTTGTGCATTATGACTTGATGGGAGACAAGTAAGCATCTGTGGATCTTTATTAACAATTCACTTGTCCCCTCAGTAGCCATTTGGAAGGAACATGTTCAATAAATTAGCTTGGAAAACATGGATCAAAAAATCATACAAATGTTCCCATTATCATGTAGTATTTATCCTAAGTGAAAACCTCACACAATATATTTCATATGCCATTATATTTGTTATAAAAGGTAAGGGAGTTGAATACACAGGGCAGGGGTGAAAGGGCCACAGTAAGAAAACAAGCATCTCGACTAAAACGTGAGCAAAGAAGCTGAGTCCGCACTTTAGCAGACAGTACACAGAGACCGGCTACAGAAAGACTGCTACCGTCACATACCATCAGGCTTCTGTACCTTTTAAATAATGAGCTGCCACTCCGCCATGTTCACTGGTTCAAACACAGGCAACAGCATTCTAGCCAAGAGTTGGAACAACAAGGATGCTACCTAATTGCTGAGGAGATTCCATTGCCTCTTGGGTAGACTGCACTAAGCATCTGCGTATGAACTGGTCCAGAATTGTTATCTTTTGTATTTACCAGCTGAGCTGGAAACTTGCATTGACTCAACAATCTGCAGGTGAATCTCTGTAGCGTTTCAAACTCTTGGCAGCAACCAAGATACGCAATAAGAACACAAAGTCCCATTAACTTCCCCAGATGAGTATTATTGAGTGGTAAGAAGCCTTTAGGACTTATTGATAAGGCAAACAGGCCAATCTGAAAAGGCTGCAAAGCATGTAATTGCAACTAGGTGACACTGTAGGAGAGGCAAGGCTCAGGGGACAATAACAGTGTCAATGCTGATTGGGGTCTCAATGGAAGGAAGGACACAATGATGGACAGATGGACGTAGAGAATGCCTGAAAGAGTGAAGCTGTTCTATATTGCATTGAGACAGTAGAAACCTGCTATACTTTTGTTACACAGAAGAGCAAGCCTCAATGTAAACTTCTGTGGACATTAACTGACCATTATGCAACAATGTTGGTTCACTAACTGTAATGGGTATGACGGATTAATGCAAAATGTTACGAAAAAAAGAGAAAATCACCTTAAAGGGAAGGGGGATAGAGGGGTGGCCAGGGCTCACAGGTATACAGAAAATGTTTTTTGCGTGTGTGTGTGTGTGTGTGTGTGTGTGTGTGTGTGTGTATTTATATGCGTGTTAGCGTTGGGCACATATTGTCTGTCCAAGTGTGAGTCGGCATGTGTGCCTGTGTATGTGGAGGTCTGAAGTTGGCCTCAGGTGTGTCATCATTTCCCACTTTATTTGTTGGGTCAAGGTCCCTCACTAAATGCAGATCTTGCAGATTCTGGCTGTCTGTCTCACCAGCATGCCTGTCCCTGACTTCTAAATCCTGGGGTTACAAGCAGCCGCTACAACTGCTTTTTGTGGGGATTCTGCAGATCCAACCACTGTCCTCACACCTGTGCTGCGAACATTTGATCTGAGCCATCTCGAAAGCCCAGACCGTTTTTTTCCCCTCTCTCAAATTTTCTGTGAAACCTAGAATAGCTTGAAAAAAGAAAAGTCTAGTAAGTCTTATAAATGGAGAAAACATAGGTTTGTTCTTAAAAGTGTGGTCCATCTCACACTTATCCCCTGGCTGGTCCCATTAGCTCTGTGCAGAATGCGTAGGAGAGTGTCATTTGGGGCCAAGTCTGGGTGAGAAGGCTTTCCATGAAATACGAAGAAGTAACCTTAGAATCATAGAAGTGACTTTTTATTTCTTCCGGGGCACAAGCTAACAGTGCATGCTAAAACTAATGTTTCAGAGTAACTCTGGGAGTCTCTTGTCTAGAAGAATGAGATGTAATCTCTACTGAAATTAAGAGTAGGTACATAGACATGATCACACGTCTGCAGCCATAAACAAAGCAGGAAGATTTTGCATGATAATTATTATAGCTGTCCACTTTTTGTTTTTCAAATCCACAGCTTGGGAGACTCCATTTTTTAACATCAAAATTAGAGCCCAATATAGAACCCCCCACGCATGAATATCTGCTTCTAATAAAAGAGTAGAATTTTTATATGAACCTATTTATGGTAAATTCCTTTAGTTGTGGATTTCTTACTCAAGAGAAATTGAGACTGGAGACTCTTGCCTCCCCGAGTAAAGAATGTGGTCCAAATATGCTAATATTCCAAGTCAGATATTATTGTGTACATCTGGGGCTTTCAGAATGTATTGCAGAGATCACTGATACTTACACCTCAAGCTTCCAACCTAATTGTCACCAGGAAGGGCTGCCACACAACTGCCGTTCTTTCTGAAACCCCCTGTCTGCATCTCTGCGGTGTGTGCAGCTGTCTTTCCCTTTTCGTGTGCAAATTCAGCATGACACTTGAGACTGTAAGCTCCTTCTTGGCTGTTTTTAAGAACCATTTGCAGCTCAAGTGAGTATCTCGATGTGTGTTTAGTAAGTACGTGTGCTTGGGAACGACAGTATCCTTACTTTTTAATTCTCTGAAATTATGTTTCCAACGTATTTTAAGCAGCCCTGTAACTACTTAAAGAAAAGAGTCAGTCACCAAACAGAAGCATACGAAAATGCCATGGAGTTCATTATAGGGTGCTCAACTCGTGAACATGAGGTCTGCCCTGGAGTGGTTCATAGGCCCAGTGTCACTTCACTAGAGAAAGCTGATTTTTCCTCTCCCAGCAGGTATAAGTGACAGTCCAGTTGTCACCCTATACCCTAGTGGCTAGGTTGTCATTAGAGAGAGAGAGAGAAAAAAAAAGAGATAAGACAAACCAAGGAAAAGGACAAGAAGGAAAGGAGCCTAAGAGAAGGCACTAGAATCAGAGACCCACTCCTTCAATCACTCAGGGATTCCTTAAAAACATGAACTAGAATTCTTTGGATCATGGTTTTATTCTGTTTTCTTGGTTTTGGATTTTTTGCATTAGCTTTTTGTTTGCTTCCGAGAAAGAACTTAAATTTGGGTAGGTGGTGGGGATGGGGGGAGATCTGAGAGGACTTGGGGAAACGGGAAAAATATAATAAAAATATACTTAAATTTCAAAATTGTTTTAAACGATGAAAAATAAAATATAATAGTAAAAGAAATGAGTCTGTTGATTCAGGAAGGAATCTGGCATCTTGATGTGTTCATCCTTCTCCTTTAATGGCAGTGAGACTTCAAGAAGCACCAATTTCAAGGGTTAGCTGCTAGAGGTAATGCTTGTTCTTAGCTGTCGTATCACTGTGTGCAATTGAGAGTTTCAAGAACAACAATAGAGTTTTCCAAGAAATTCCTCTTAAGACTGAATCAGGGTTTCTCTGTGGTTTTGGAGGCTGTCCTGGAACTAGCTCTTGTAGACCAGGCTGGTCTCGAACTCACAGAGATCCACCTTAATGCTACATATATATAACTACGGTCTTCTTACTCATGACCATGTGTTCAGGAGCAGACACAATGTTGCTATTTGCTATAATGTGCTATGAAGTCATAACTACCACGTAATGGTGACCTCCGATGCCCTTCCTCTTGACTTGAATGTAACCCTAACCCTGCGCCGTGATCCCCCACCAGCACTCAGTACTCTCGTTAATCTCACTTATCACCACTCACCCCTTCTTTTCTCAGCTTCAGCTGAATGGACTCGTTACGTGTTTCCAACCATTTCGAGGACTTTCTCTAATGGCAGCCCTTGCACATACTGCTGCTGGACATGGGCGTTCTTTTAAAAACAATATTTTGTTATTCTTAATTATGTGTATGTGTGTGTGCATGTATGTGTGTATATGTATGTGTATGTATGTGTATGTGTATGTATGTGTATGTGTGTGCATGTACGTGTGTATGTGTATATATGTGTATGTGTATATATGTGTATGCACGTGTGTGTATGTATGTGTGTGTATGTATATGTGTATATGTGTGTGTATGTGTGTGTATGTGTATGTGTGTGTATATGTGTGTGTATGTGTATGTGTGTGTATGTGTATGTGTGGGTATGTATGTGTATGTGTGTATGTGTATATGTGTGTATGTGTATGTATATGTGTATGTGTGTGTATGTGTGTGTAGTGTGTATGTGTATGTGTAGGTATGTGTATGTGGGTGTGTATGTGTATGTATGTGTGTGCATGTGCGTGTGTGTATGTGTGTGTATGTGTATATGTGTGTATGTGTATGTATATGTGTATGTGTGTGTATGTGTGTGTGTGTTTATGTGTATGTGTGTATATGTGTATGTGTGTGTATGTGCATATGTGTGTATGTATATGTGTATGTGTGTGTATGTGTGTGTATGTATGTGTATGTGTAGGTATGTGTATGTGTAGGTATGTGTATGTGGGTGTGTATGTGTATGTATATGTGTGTATGTGTATGTGTAGGTATGTGTATGTGTATGTGTGTGTGTATGTGTATGTGTGTGTGTGTATGTGTAGGTATGTGTATGTGTAGGTATGTGTATGTGGGTGTGTATGTGTATGTATATGTGTGTGTATGTATGTGTGTGCATGTGCGTGTGTGTATGTGCCCAAGCGCGCATGTGTGGGCATGAGCTCTTAACTGCTGAACCATCTCTCCATCCCTAGAGCCAGGATTCTTCCTCTATGGTCATTAGTGACTTGCCACTCACCCTCAGCTCTTACTTTACTCATCATTTCTTGAGAGTGGCCTTGTCAACTCCTTCCCAGATGGGCATTTTGTCCCTTTGGCTATTCCTTCTCACACAGTACCCACTCATGCCCTCCATTATCTCTTAGATCTTTCATTATTTATACGGCATTTGCGTGTGTTGAAGAGCCTCCCTCATCCACAAAGCCCCAGCTCCAGAAGCAGAGGAATGTTCCTGAGTTTGTGAAAGGCACCTAGTATTTGTTGACTGGTTGGATTTTGATAAAAATAGGAATGGAAATTGTAACAAGTAGAGGGCTTCTAAAGCTACAATCTTTAATAAATCCATTAAAAAAGTTATCCAAAATTGACTTTAGAAAGGAAGTATGTTTCTAATTACAGCAGCCTCTTATCCTTCCATGAATTAGGTAAAGGTTGTTTTAAAATAATTCCTTCTTTTGTAGTTACATTGTTAAACACTTTTCTGATGGAATTCTAAGCCATCGTACTTGTAAATAGCAATCTTTTGACTTTGTCACAGAAGAAAAGGAAGACATAGAGACACCATGGAACATGGAACTCTGTAAAGTACCAATTACTTTGTAAAAGGATCAGTATCTTCACTGACTCCATCTATAGGTAACTCTGTAGACTGATAAACTTCCTACCGCAAATCTCCAGATAAAAAGAAATTCAGTAGTCTTGCCTGGTGCTGGCTCCTGCATGTTTTTGTGCCAGCATTCTAGGGAAAACATTTCCACTGGTGCAGTAGTGTCCAGACTGCTTATGGGGACAAGAAACCCCTCTCTCGATTGGACCTGAGGCCTGCTCTGCAGAAGGGAATGGATACCTGCTATTTATTGCAAGAACCGTCAAAAACCCATGGCTGGAAAGCCAGAGGCCTGGGGGCTACTGCTGCTGTTTTGCTAAAGAGTCATGTTGTCAAACTGTCTTCTAAATATTTATGTTTAGATATGCAGCTTTGCTCTGGTCTCAGCCTTGGTCAGGGAGGCCTCCTCAAGCCTAAGAACTAGGGACAGTTGATGGCTTCTGCTGGAGGCTGGAGAGCCACTTTCTCTTTGGGCGTGGTTACTGGCAGTGCTGTGTATGGCCAGCATGAATTGCCCTAGGTGGGTCATTTGGAGAAAGGAGATAGGAAGTTGAGATGGAGGTATGGTGGAGATTGGAGAGTTGGGGGGAGTTGTGGTGGTTATGATCAAGATAGATTGTATACAGTTTTGGAACTTTCCAAGACTAGATCAGATATTATTTAAAAAGAGAAAAATCCACACCATTTTTTTAGCATACCAGTCTGCATTATCTCTAACCAGCAGTTGCTACCCTGCTATTTAATTTCTCATCTTCACAAACAGATACATGCTGCTTCTAGAGATTTAGTGCTGTTTCTAATTGTTACACGATTCCTAGTCAAGCACAGAGCTCGTGAATTACATAGCTAATTCTTGCTAAATAAGCCAGTTACTAGTTATTTTATTGCACAAAACGTTTAAAGAAAACCAATTCCAGCGAATAGCTTTGACCCTCTTGCTTCCACTGAGAATGAGAAATGGATACAGAAATCTTGATGGAATTTGCACAGAGGGCCAGTGACCGACAGAATCTTCCACGGGGACCAGATATTTGTTTAACACCAATTATGTGCCAGGATTTTAATAACTGCTTATCTCGTTTTTGTACTCCTGACAAGCTCATTTGGTTAGGACAGTTGTTATTATTCTGCAGTTAAAGAAAACCAAGCCTAGATTCATAGCATGAGTTCTAATAGGTCTTAATAATAAAAGCTCAGAGTCAGCTTTAGGGAGGTGGGTGGAAGCTGAAAGATTAAAGAAGCAAAACAGCCAGCCACTATCTCTTACCTCTACCTCAGACCAAAAGGGTGATCCGGTCTCCATGAACCCTCAGACTGACTGCCTAGACTGCCTAGATGGCCCATCTCCACGAATCCTCTGACTGCTTTTCTGTTTTGTCTCCTCTCTCTGACCAGCCATCTCACTCCTGTCTCCACACCCCTCGTGTTGGAATTAAAGGCTGTGATACCAAGTGCTAGCATCACCTTTGTGTGAGCTCTGCTTCTCTTTTAGACTGGATCAATTTCGTGTAGCCCAGTGTGACCTTGAACTCACAGAGATCAGTCTGCCTGTGTCTCCTGAGTGTTGGGATTAAAGGTGTGTGCCACCACTGCCTGGCCTCTATGGCTAGTGTGGCTAGCTCTGCACTCTGATCTTCAGGCAAGCTTTATTTGTTATAGCTTAAAGGAAATTTATGTTCATAGGAAAACTCAGTGAAACGTACCATATATTTTCAAAATCTGTGTGTCCATAGCACTCTCCCACAAGCAAAATTTATGGCAGCATGTCACAAGCTGTGCCACTGATAACCAACCTGAGCATAGCACCACCTCTTTAGAGGTCACTGTTGTATGTTCTATTAGTTTCCACAAATGTGTAATATGGTACCCACACCATTAAGACGGCACATGTTTCATTACCCTAAAATTTTCTATGTGACTTGTGTATTCATCTCTCCTACCCTAACTGGAACTCACTGACCATGTGGTCCATAGTTGTGCCTTTTCTATAAAGCACAGGGCCTGTGAAGTTTGTTGTTGTTGTTTGTTTGTTTGTTTTTCTTAGCAGAATCTGCTGATTATCTCTATGACTTTCCAAGATTTTATAGCTCATCCCTTTTTTTTATTCTTTTTTCCCCATTTATTTATTTAGCTCATAAATAAAATCATGCACAATTATGATACAGAATACAGTATGTTCACAATGGCATGGCTAAATTAAACCAATTAACATGTTATATCGCACATATTCATCATTTTTGTTTTGAGAACACTTAAAGTATACTATCTCACAACTTTTAAAATATAGCATATTGTTATCAACTATATTTATCATGCTCTCAGTAGACCTCAAGACTTCACAGAGTCCCTGCCTCTTGTCCAACTGCAGTTTTATATCCTTAAACCAATCGTTTCCCCATTGTTAAAAGACCCACATTGAAGCCTAATACCCACAATTCTGTTCTCTGTTTCCCAAATTTCATCATTTCTAGGTTACACATAAAATTGAAAATTGAAATTGTGTGACATTTGTCTTTCAGTGTGTCATTTATTTATTTATTTATTTTTGGCAAGCGTATAACTTTACTACTTACTAAAGATGAAATCAAATTTGCATGCACAGGTGAGCACTCACTGAAACACCTTGGATTCATCACATATTTGAGTTTCAATTAGCATATATATATATATATATATATATATATATATATATATATACCAAAAATGGAAATATGTAAATATCTGTGTTTTCTAATGGTCTTCGATGACCTCTGTGAAAGGGTTTTTTGATCTCTAAAGGGGCCACAACCCACAGGTTGAGAGACTCTGAGACTCTGCCTTACAGGGATTGGTATGTGCATTGTGAATATTGCTGCCATGAACTTTCATGTGTGTATTTTTGCTTGACCATGTGTTTCTAACCCATTTGGGTAAATATAATGAAGACAAAGTGCTAGATCATATGTACTCTGGTATATTTCGTGTTGCAGGGTCCTGAAGGGTGTCCCTTGGGGTTGGAGGAAAGTAGGCAGGACACCAACAACACAGGCATCCGGAGCAAGTTGAAATCACAAGGCTCAGTTTGATACTCCCTAACCCTGTCCCAGGGGAGGAGATTCACTCAGCTGGCATCTGCTTTAGGTCCCTGTCATCTCGGCTGCTGATGTCAAGGCCCTCTGGCAGACCCAGGCTAGCTGTCAGGAGGTATCTACTGACCATGCTCTAGGCAAGTTGCCAGGCCAATTGAGGCTTAGTTATCCCACAATTTAGCTTTATAAAGAATTCCAATTGTCTTCTAAAGTGGCTGCATCATCTTGCTTTCCCTTAGTTGAGGGGTGAGAATTTCTGTTATTCCATCTCCTGGCTTGAGTTTGGCATTCTCAGTTTTTCATTTTAGACACGAGAGCAAGATTATAGGATAATTATCTTGTATTATTTTTCTGTTCCATGATAAGGTACAATGTCAAACATCTGTGCATATCCTTATTTGGTGTTTGTATATCTTTTTTGACAAGATGCATGTTGTTGTCTTTTTTCTCATTTATTAACCTAGCTATTTCTTTATTAATGACTTTTACATATCCTTTATAAGTGCTGGAGGAATTATTTTTCAAATATGCCTTCAGATTTGTTTTCTCCCATTCTGTGACTTGTCTTCTCGTTCTCCATCATGTTTTAATTCAGAAGTTATAAATATAATAAATTCCACTTTATTTATTACATATAAGAAGTCATTGAGGGAAATAAGGTTATATACATTGTCATTAATCATCTTTCAGAATTTAATAATTTTTGCATTTACATTACACTAATCATCACAGGATTAAGATTGCATGATTCAAAGTCCCTATCTAGTAACTCCAGAAAGATTGAAATTTGTAAGCCAGGCGGTGGTGGTGCACGCCTTTAGTCCCAGCACTTGGGAGGCAGAGGCAGGCGAATCTCTGTGAGTTCGAGACCAGCCTGGTCTACAAGAGCGAGTGCCAGGATAGCCTCCAAAGTCACAGAGAAATCCTGTCTCGAAAAAACAAAACAAAACAAAACAAAAAAACAAAAAACAAAAGGCACAATAACTATCTTTGAATTCACAAAAAAAACCCTTGAAATTAAATGTGAAGAAAAAAATATATAGTATGGTACTCAGAAAATACAACTGTGCTCACACAGACACACACACACACACACACAGACACACACACACACACACACACACACACACACACACACACACACACACACACAGAGGGTCGGGGAGAGAGATTGCCAGGCAGGCTGAAATGTTCTCTGAGGTCTAGCAGGTTTCAGAAAAACTTTAACAGTTGAAGCAGATCAATGGGGAGGGTCTTACACTGGTTACAAGAATCTAGAGTGGTACAGGCAGACTAGCAAGCTGCTTTGGAAGAAAATATTTGTGTGAAGGATATTTGTAAAGCAGTTCTAAAAAGGAAGGGGTGAGAACACCACCAGCAACAAAACTCTTGGGAATGGTGGAGAGTTGGGAGCCAATGGCCCAGTTGCCTTCTGTAAGATCTTTATATAGTCACCATGGGATTTAGCAAATTCTAGCCTGGACATCTTGGAATAAAGGAAGGAGAGTCTATGTAAGTTGGAATTGGTTGTAGAGGAGTCATGGCTGGTTTGACCTCAGGTCAAGCATTTTGAGGTGATTCGGTCTGTCTTTATCAATTGGATATTAATTTTTCTGCAGCAGTAAACTTCCCTACTTGCAAAGCTTCTAGGAATGGTCACAGGGAGATTCTTCCAGCAAAACAGTGAACCTCCCCAAATTATTTGACATTGTCTTTGTGACAGTTTCAATGTGAAAACACAGAATTTTTTCTGTCTTGCTTCAATAATCATCAGCAGTTTAAAAGCTACTTCACTCTTAATACACGTTGTTACTAGGCATATATATTACGTTTTGATGCCTCCACTTTTTAAATAATCACTGTAATATTCTTCCAAATCTACTTTCACAGACCATAATATTTCTGAATATGTCACCTTCATGACTAAACTGTATTGCAAATAATATGTTTTTCTAAAATTTGTAAGTTTAAACAAGTAGATTTATATAGATTTAAATATATGCATATGTGTGTATATAAAACAATTAGTGAAAAGAGGCTGTAAATTTGAAAGAGGGCAAGAAGGAATAAATGGGAGTGTTTGGAGGAAGGAAATGGAAGGCAGAAAATTTTTTTAAAAATCTGTTTATCTTGTAATTTATTTATGCATTAAAACCCCTCTGGACACCCATTCCTACTCCAGTCCAGTATAGGAAAATCTATTTTTTTTTCAGACCTCAGAATGCAGGAAAAAAAAACTTTGTGGAAATTTCTCACATGTGTGAAATATTTATGTCAATTCCTAGAAAGAGGAAGCTGAAACATCAGAATAAAGAATTTTTTAGGATTGGCACACAGTTGGATACCGATGACTTAATATGAAAGATAAAGCATGAACAACCAAATCTAAGCTAATCAAAAAAATAGAGGCAGTAAAAGTTTATAAAAACAGCAATACTTGAAATACTTGTATGGTTTCATGCATAGAGTTTGTACTCTTTTTTGGAAAGAAAGACATCTTTAAAATATGTCAAATTAAAAAAACTATTTTAATTTGTTTTTTTGTTTTTGTTTTTGATGTTTTTCATTACTAAAAGTGTCACTACCAGTGTGAGACCTTGGAATGGGTACCCTGGATGAGTTTTAATGTACACACAAATGGATTTCTTTCCGCATGGCTCTCATAGATTCAGAGTATGAGCCACAGTGAAGGGGAGCCCGTCCTTTCCAAGTGTCGGTACTGTTAGATCATACTTATTCTCAAAGCTTTAGGTGAACGTTGCCAGACAGTGTGAACACATCCCTGGCAGCATCCTTGGAGCGAGATGAGCAAAGAAGAGCCTCAACTTGTCTTAGTGCTTTACCGTGTTAAAGGGAAATACATGTTGACCCGATGCCTCACATCTTGTCACCCCCTTCAGCTGCAGAGAAGTCAGCCTGGCTCTGTACTTGATAACAGACAAAGGAGGTGATGGGTTGCTCCCAAAAGAGCAAGCCAAGAGGAGTAAGAGAGTAGACCTTCATGGCCATCACTCTGTAGAATGGCTGTGGTACAATATCCACTAAAAAGTCAACAATTTGTTTTATTTAAATGAGTATAATAAAATGATAATACAAGTAAAGAGAAAAAACATAGGAACCAATGAGTCTGTGAGAAATAATGATGTCTTTGAATGACTAGGTCACTGCTAATTGGTGCATGTGGCAAGTAAGTGTGTTTTTTGTGTGGCTGGTGTGTGCTTTGATACTGTTCCTTTTGGAGAGGTCACTCAAGTTAAACAATCCTCTGAAAACCTAGAACAGTTTAGAAATTGCTCTCCTGTTGGTTTGTTTCTGTTTTCCAATAAAGAGAAAAACAAACAAAACAACACAGAGAAGGAGGGGGAAGAAATTTTCCATCTAGTGAAGATTACAATGACAAGTCCATGCCTGCACAAGATGTACTGTGAAGAAACAGTTTCTCCTCTGCAGGCTTACTTTAAAAAAAAAATTATTCAGTGTGTGTGTGTGTGTGTGTGTGTGTGTGTGTGTGTGTGTGTGCCTGTGTGTGTGTGCCTGTGTGTGTGTGTGCCTGTGTGTGTGTGTGTGAATGTGTGTACCTGAGTGTGTGTGAATGTATGCATGTGTGTGTGTGTGTGTGTATCTGTGCATGTGTGCCTGTGTGTGGATATGTGTGCGTGTGTGTGTGTGTGTGTGTGTGTGTGTGTGTGTGTGTGCATGTGTGTGTGTCTCACACACACATATTCACATGCATCCCCATGCACACACAGACACACTATGTTTGTGCCTGTGTGTGTGTGTGTGCGCCTGTGTGTGTGTGTGTGTGTGTGTGTGTGTGTGTGTGTGTATTAGTTTGCAAGTACCAGTGTTTGCATATAGAGGTCAGAGGACAACCCTCGTCTCCCACCATGTGGCTTTGCACAGCAAGTGTTCTCCAACCCTCAGAACCACCCCACCATTCTGTAGGGGCATTCTTAAAACACTGAGGAAATTTTCCTCACGTCTTACTGTGTTTAATTTGAGCACACCCTAGGGCAAAGGTACTTCTATCCATGCCCATGAAGCTGAGGGAGGCTTCTGGCTTGCTTATAACTGACTGGGCACTATTGGAGACCCAAGTGTTCAATACGAACAGCGTAGGCACTACCAGGAAAGAAAAAGAACAGGGAAATATTCTGGTAAGTGCTTTCTCCTACGTCAAGATTCTCTAAAATGAAGTCTGTGTTTTGTGATACCAAAGTTTATATTACTTTGCATTTATTTCCTTGGGTCTCTTAAAGACCTGCTCTTCCCAGACAGCTTAAAGGAACCCTGCCCAGGGGCCAGTCTCAAAGCCAAGCAGGACCAGCTAGCTGCAGCAGCAACTGAGGAGACCAAAGTCAGCTGACTTACTTCTTTTTCCTACAACCTGACTTGCCATTTGGTAATGGCCATGGAAAATTTGTTTACAGCTGTTCTTCTGTGAGTGCCACCTGGATTTGCATGGCAAATCATCTCTCTGTGTGTTCTGACAAGCCCAAGGTACCTTCAGGTTGGTACCATTCTTGGGCACTATGGATTTGCATGTAATTCAGGTATTGCTAATCAAAGAAACACAGGGAGGTGGCTAGAGCAGTTTGCTTAAGGATCACAAAATCCAAGCTTTGCCAAAAAAATAAATAAATAAAATAACCCAGAAGTCAGTTCTAGGGCCTCTTTGGTGCACATTTGTTTCTTGGCCATAGTTCCTCTAAGTAGGAGCTATTCTGACCACAGTGCAGAGAGCTTCTCTGACTAAAAGGCTATTACAAAAGAAAGCACAGCCATTAGCATGAACAGACATTATCTACAAGCCTGGACCCATTGTGTGAGCACTTGGGCCCAGTCTTACCAACAAAGCAGAAATTCTCTGAGATGTCCAACTAGATAATCCAGTGTTAAGCTTCCTTAGCCTCAAGCTGGGTGTCTCTGACACTTGCCACAGTGATATCCCTTTATCACACCTGCCCTCAGAATGGTAGGGTTTTAATTTTTTAAATATAGTTCCTTGCACTCATCTTTCAGCCTGTATTCATTTTTCTTTCCCTGAACCAATTTTTTAAGAATATTTTTTTACAACAAAACACTAATACCCAATGACAGAAAAAAAATTGCTTCTACATGAGTTTGGGGACTTTCTGGATTTTTCTAAGCTAGAAATAAAATTCTTTGCCTTACAGCTCACATTAGACTTTATCCCACTGGGCTGTCAAGCTTTTCATTTCTGTTTATTTTTTTTCTGGTTTTATGCAGCTATGTACTGTATATTGAGAATAATTTCTCCATGTCTACTCTTCTTTTTTCCCCTCTCACTACTCTACCACCCCTTCGTTTCCCTGGACAATTTTGCTTCTGCTTTCATGCCATATATACTCTATATGTGACTTTCTGCATCTCTATTAGAACATCTAGGAACCATAAGTGAGAGAAAACACATGTGCTATTTATCATTCTGAGACTGGTTTAATTTGCTCGCCATGGTTACCTCCGGTGCATCCGTGTTCCTTCAAACAGTTCATTGCCTTTAGGGCTACAAAAAGTCTCCCATGAACCAGGTGTGGTGATGCATGCCTTCAATCCCAGCAGTTGGCAGGCAAAGGCAGTTTATCAGTTTGAGGCCAGCATGTTTCAGGACAGCACTGGTGACATGGAGAGATAAGATTCCAAAACAAACAAACAAATACAAAAGGCACACTTTTTTTTTTCATGCCTCTCATTGGTCCTCTAGCTTGGTTCCATAATTTAGCTATTGGACATTGTGGTACATCAAATATACATTCACTCCTGCTGTTGGTGGTGTTTTCTTGCTGTGTTTGAAGTTAGGACTTCCACTAAGGAACCCAAAATGACCCACAATCCTCATCAGCCTCTTAAACACTGGGACTACTGATATGTGGCAGGATAATTGGTTCAAATTTGGTTTTTCGTTTTTTTAAAAAGTACTGTTCTTTTTAAGATTTTTTTCTTCGTCATTACTGTTTTCTGTTACAGTGTGTGTTGTATCATTGAAAACCCCACAGGCGTTTCTTTTATCACTAAAATTAGTAAAAACAAATATATAAATAGGCTTAGCTAAAAACGACTATCTACACAACCCTCTGAGACGTCTTTATCTTTTAAAGTAGAAATAACATTTATGTCTCATTTCCAAGTTGATGAAGCTTCGGAGATTTGCTTTCTCTGCAGGAAAAGATTCAAAATTAGATGAAACCGAGTTATGAACTGTGTGCTCTTGATATTGTCTTCCTAAACATCTCCCTTGACTTCTTACTGCTGGGTTAGCTTTTGCATCACCCCTTCTGCTCCTTTAGAGGGCACAGTCTTGAACCTGGGAAGACTTTACTGACTGGGTGATTTCTGAAGACAAGAAAACTTACATACTTGTTTTGTTTTGTTGAGTTTCCTTTTCCCTTTTTGGAGGATCGAATAGGAGTCACCCTGTTAAGCAGGCGAGCTCAATAAGACTGCATTGCATCCAACAATCCGGTTCCTGCAGGAACCTCAGGTTCCCTTTAAACAGACATTTTCCAAAGAAGAAATAATCACTCAGACTTCACTGTCTCTTAAACTGGAAGGCATTTCTTGAGAAACCTTTAAAAGACAAAATATTTTGTTGGAAGGCTTCAGAGCTATAATTGGTAAAGCTTATAATCCCCAGAAGGCAATGAGACTGAATCCTGTAATCTTTCTGTATGTATAGACGTTGAAACATCCCTGCCTCTCTACCTGACAAGAACATTTTCGCACATCTGTCTACCTGGCATTTCAGATTTCCAGTTTGCTTTTTCAGAAAAACAAAACAGTCTCCTGAAAATACTGGTGCGGGAAGGAAGAAGTCTGTCTGTTCCCACTTGTGGGAGAGGGTTGAGGATACTGGGTTGGGGTATCTGAAGGGAGAGCATACATAGAACGAGAGGAAGTTAAGAGATGAAGAAACCATTTAAAGACATCGGGAAGAGATGACAATAAAATCAGCTTCACCGATTCATCCTTGACATTTACACATTTCCCTGCCTGGCTGAGCATCTATCCATATGGGTGACTTAGCTTCCCAGCTGGGTGGCAACTCGCTTTCAACTCCAGCACCTAGTTGAGAGTTTAGGTGCCAAAAATTCCTTGGCTGTCTATACGTCATAAAGAACAAAATCGATATTTGATTTAAAAAAAATGTGTGAAGACAAATATTTCTGTTTTTGTGAAAGATTTAGCTAAAAGAGGAGCATCCATCCAGGAATGTGAGGTGAAGCCATAGCACTGAGGCTGGTGAGGTGATTAGTGAAGATGATGGTTGACTTTATCCAGGAGACAGAGGAGATTCATAAATTCTGTGAGTAACAAAATAAAATAAATACAACACCGCAAATACATCCACAATTCAATACTTGGGCCATCTTTGCTTCTTTGCTTTTCATGCCTCCCATTATCTACCTAAAAGAATAATAATAAAAAAAAATGTCCAGAACCTTCTGCAGTAGAAAAATGGAATTAGAAAATGGAAAATTATCATGAAGGTCAACCAGAGGAGACCAGATCTGACTGTGGCCCTGGGCTACTTTCAGGCCTGGTTAGAGACACTTCTTTTTGCTGGGGGCACCAGTCAATTCAGAGATGCATAAGTGTTGTTGGTGACCCTGCTTGGACACCCCTTGGGGGAGGGGGTGAGAAGACGCAGCACCAATGACTTAGACACTGGGAGTCACTGAGCAGCAGAGCAGGCTATAGATGCGTTTATTCAGGAAGGTAGGTCTGACTTTATACCCCCTCCCAAGGTCCCATTGGCTCAGGAGGCTGACTCTGCTGTATGTCCTCTCCTCAGGTGTTTCCTTGTCAGCATTCTCTGGGGTGGAGGTAGGCTTGGTTCAAGGAGGAAGTACCTGCTGGGCATGCTCATGAAGGCTGGTTTCTCCCACACATAAGTACTAAAAATGCCAAGAAGAGATCAAGTGATCAGCCTTAAATGGAATATCTTAATCACGGCCCCACCTTCCCCCAAAGCTCAAGGAACACTGCAAAAAAGGTGGAAGGAATTAAAGAGCCAGAGGGTGGAGAGGAGAGCCGAAAATTGCAGTTTTCTGAGCATAATGTGGCTATTACACTCATGAACTTACACCAGTAATGGTTGCTTGCTCAGAACCTGCACAGGATCAAGCCAATCCAGACTCCTGCATAGCTAGGGTAAGTGCTCTCCAGGCCTGGCCCATAACTAAGAAGCTGTTGGCAGGTGATACCTGCTGAGGGAGAGAGAACCACTCCTCTTTGAGGGTGGGGCAACTGGTAGACTTCTTAGGCTCCCATGGATGACCCGGCACCCATTAACATATGGGCAACAGTAATTAGATTTAGTGGGTTATCAAAAAAAATTTAAAAAAAAGACAAAACCAGAAGGAGGAGGTATTAGGGGGAATCTGTTAAAAGTTGGAAAGGGGAAAGAAGGGTGTATTATCATATTTCATTACGTACGTGTATAAAATCCTCAGAGAAATTGGAAAAATAAAACATTTAAAGAGCAATCAAGTTCTTTTTTTCCCAAATGAAGGATGATGCTCGGTCGGTGGCAGTGACATATTTTGTGCAGATGTCCCCTGGTGGCAACTATGTGCCTAAGCATTTGGCAAGTTTTGAGATATTATCTGCAGCCAAATATAGCCCATAGCTCCATTTGAGCAGCAGATAAGAAACTAAGTAGCCAGGACCATTAGTTATTACAGAGCAACAAGCACAACATAAGAACACTAAGAAATAGTTTCTAGTGGTAGGTGTGCCAGTTTCTGGGAGAAAATGGCTAATCTGTATTCATAGGGGATGGGTGTTAAGCAAGTGAAGAAAGCTGGCCTGCCTTGCACTAACTACTCATATGTAGCTTGTAGATGCCACACTTGTGGTTTCCTGCATGGATATTTTTTTCTGTTGCATAAGAACCGTAATTATATGAATGAATTTGTACTCATTCTGGGCTCTTTCCTTGTACGTTTTATTTAAAAATGCCATTTAGGGCTGAGCATATATCTCAATGGTTACACACTTTCTTAGGAAGCACAAGGCCTAAGGGCCTACCCCAGTATTACACACACGCACCACACACACACACACACACACACACACACACACACACACACAGAGAGAGAGAGAGAGAGAGAGAGAGAGAGAGAGAAGTGATTTAATTATTAATTAAAAGAAAATTTCTTCATTTAGTTGTCATTTGGCAAGAAAAAACATTACATCATTTTTCCTATTAATACCTCATTTTAACAAAGTCAGTTATGGTGTCTTACAGTTGTTTGGTTTTTGTATACTCCTTTCTTCTATTTTCTTGACCTCTTGTCTTAGTAGATATGCTTTGTTTAGATATCGTTAATTGTTTGCTCAATACTGCGTAGTAAAAAGCAAACAACAGACACACAATAATGCATTATAATTGCCCGATATCTTCCCAGCATGTCTCAGAGTAATTGATTACCCTGTCCCTTTTCACAAACGTAAGTCATTTCGGGCACCAATTATGGAGAATTGAGGAAATGTATAATGTTTATTGCCTATTCCGGTCCATACTTCTTCCAAGTGATTTCAAATCCAATCTTGTTCGAGGGGAACTCAAAACTGTCTTGAATTACAAGGCTCTGCTAAACGAGCTGCCTCTACCTGGAGAGGAATCCGTAACATCTTCACATTCTCCACCAGAGGGTTTAGGGAACACTAACGGAACCCATGTTTATCTAGATGCCAGCTTTGTGCTGGCAAGATTGGCGGGAATATCTGCTCTCACAGAGCATAGAAGATGAGAGGAACAGTATCAAATAAATACTTTAAACACACACACACACACACACACACACACACACACACACACACACACACACACACACACACACACACTCTTTCCTATCTATCCCTAGCATGTAACTTCTTACCCGGACAATTAGCATACAGGTTTCCATCACGAGGTCCTATTTGCACAATTTAACCTGTGTTGTTATCCAGATTAAAAAGCGAGGTTGGGGACACAGCCATGGAGCTCCAGAGTCTACACTGTAATGTGTAGAGTGAACTGATCTTGTCCTGAGATGAAACGATGAAGCCGATGCCCCTCTAAAAATAAAGCCAGTAAGGCGGGAGTCAGATACGCTAGGGCTCTGTTTGTGATACAGCGAAAGACACACACTGGGTGTTGGGGGCGCTACTGCTTTATCTAGTCACAAGGTCATCCATATAAATGAACAAAGGAATCTCCCAACTCAGCTTTTGAGAGCTTGTTTGGAGGTTTAGCAGGGGAGCGCAGCTACTCCCCGTACCCTTGACCAAAGAGCAGTCCTCCTCTGTTCGGGGAAGATCATCCTCTTCCAGCAAAAGTGCAGTTTCAGGAGAGACACATATGGATCGGTGAGGGAGGAAGGGAACACCCGTCTATCCACCCAGATCAGCCGAATCAACCCTGGCTATCAATGCGGGTGACATGTCGCAGCCAGATCGCCCAGTTCAGCTTTTGAGAATCTTGTCTTTGTTTGGCATCTCGCAGCTTGTGTGCACAACGAACACGGGAATTCTGTACAGGACGTAACTGTGACCGTAGCTACCTTACATCTCCCAAGTACTAACTGATACTGTGATTACCCTGGGAATGTGATATTTATTTATTTATTTTTATTTTGCTATTTTGCCAGGGAGTTTGATATCTAGACGATTGGTGGGGTTGTTTTGTTAGAGGGAATTGCTTTTGGTTAAATGTTCTGTCCCGCTTTGGTACAATAATCATCATCTGGGAGCTAATACCAGTTGCTGAGACTTCACCAAGGGAGTGGGAATTCATCAGAGATCTTGCAGAGAGCCGCAGAGGCCTCTGGGATGATGATGAGTCAATGTAGGTGATGGTACAGGAACCTTACCTAATGGTTGTGTGAAGCCTTTATTTACTCTCATTCTTCCCAGCCAGTGGGTCATCTAGAAGTCCCGGGAGCCTTTCTTAATCACTTGAAACTGCTTTTGGCAGCATAAGGCAAGAGCTCCAGTACAGAAGCAGATAGATTAAAATTATTCTATATTATCTCACGGAGAAGAAATTATCCACATGGCAAAAGCTCCTAGGACTAACCAGAAATGTCAGTAGAACAAGCCATCCTGTGCCTCTGGGGACAACCTATAAAACAACCTCACCAAATGGTCAGCCAAGGAAGCCTGTAGCTTCCTCTGCTACAGGCTTTGTGGCAACTGCCAAACAGAGAAGCTCTTGTATATGGGACTGGGGCATTGCTGGTATATTATAACTCTGACTGGAGGATAGGAAGACATGGGGTGGGTACCAAGAAGTCTCGAGTTCACTGTGTCTCTCTCTAGATACTCAGTTTAAACACTCAGAGTTGCTTCTGATGGGCATAACCGAAACCAAACCTGAGACTCCAGCCATACTGATGGTTAAAAGGGTAGTATCTTTCCTTAGTCTGGCTTCTACTAACCTCCAAAAAAGTAGTCTGAGCATATTTTGAGTTGGATCAGTGCCTGTCTGGATTGGTACTGCCTGGAGCACCTGTGATCACTAAAGGGTATTTGTGTCTGTAGACACAGATTAAACACCCGTCCCTTGGGTTACTTCTGGCTGTCCAAAGTAGATTAAATCTGCTAGCTATATGCTTCCAAAACTGATTCATTTTGTTAAGTTTTGCCACACTTATAATAACCCTATAAGATGTGTTTTGTTTCATGTTGAACAAAAGGATCCAGAAAATCAGAAAATAAGTTGTATTTAAAAAAAATACAGCATCATAAAGATACTGCTTTACAACAGACATGCATGAAATGTTTTTAAACTATAAAATAGAGTTGATAGAGCCTCTGCCTCACTTTCTTATGATCTGTACCCCAAAACATGTTATCATAACTCGATGGCAGTGAACATGAGTGCCATCATCTCTGGTTTCAATAGTACTATGTCCTCACCTTGGCTCTTGCCATTGATTGCTTTGCAGGAAATATTTTTTCTCATGCCTCTATTTGTAATCCATGGATTGATGATTTTATCGAAATGGCAAACTCTTTGGTCACAGTTGTTGCAGTTTTGTTCTGTCCTTCACTTTGTAGTTTGGGTGGTGTAAATGGCACTGGTTATCATGGCAGTGTAGTTAATATGGAAGGGACCCTGGAAAGACCAACAGTCAGGAAGTTACTTTCTTCCTTGGAGTCCAGACGGCATAGTCGTTAATGCCTAAGTTGAACTCCTGGGTCTCATCATTTTCTATTCTTATTAATAAACTGTCGTGTTCCATCAAATGAAAACAACATTGAAAAAAATCCCCAGGAACATTGACAATGTAGTAGTTCATTGGAACTTCAAGAATATTAAAATGCAAACTATATTATTTTGAAGTTGATAAACTGTGGTAGTGGGTCCTTTGCTTTCTGCTTCTTCTTCCAGGTTGCTGGTTAGCCAGTCTCCTTGGGCTCACATATGTCTTTTTTCTTTTTCTTTTTTCTGTTTTCCTTCTCTGTGAATGGCCACCAAGTCAAGTATGAGCCTCAGGCTCCAATTCTGAGAAATGACTACTGCTCCCAGGCAAGAAGTCTTGAATAGGATTCTACTTCTAGCTGGTTGGATCCTGGTTTTTGCCTGAGAATTTACCTTCTGTAGTTTAAATATATTTTTTATTATTTTTTTATTTTATTAGTTCAAATTAGGAACAAGCTTGCTTCAGATGTCAATCCCTTCTCCCTCTCCCTCCCCTCCCCCCAACATCCCACCTGCCCCTAGCCATCCCCCCTCCACTCCCCAGGCAGGGTAAGGCCCTCAAAAGGGGCTCCCCAAAGTCCACCACATCATCCCGGGCCAGGCCTAGGCCCTTCCCCATGTGTCCAGGGCAAGAGAGCATCCCTTCACATGGGATGGGCTCTCAAAATCCCTTCTTTTTTTAAAGACCTTACATATTTAATACAGTGCGTTACCCCTGTACAAATGGGAAAAAAATTAAGTTCAACATTTCTAGACCAATATGGCTGTTAATTTTTGTGCAATGCCAACCGAACGCGGTAAACTGGGATACTTTTTTCCAAAGTTGACAGCACAGCTAAAGTTTCCAAAAATTCAAATTATATATGTATATATATATATATATATATATTATATATATATATATAAAAGACCAATAATGGCAGTATGTTATGCATCAATAGCAGCAACAGCTTTTCCAGGTTCTGCAGTCATTTAAACAAAATTGTAGAGACATCCAGCACTCTCCATAAAAAAAAAAAGTAAAAAACAAAATCCCAGAAAAACAGCACAGTTCTGTTACTCTTGTGGTACCTGGCACCATTTTTTTTTTAAATTAGCTTCTCCATCATCATCTGGGAGGAAACCATTCTGAGCAACATCATTAAAAACAGCTCTGATAAAGCATGGTCACTACTATGTATCATAAAGTAGGTCCACAAATGAGTGAGTACATATCATGTTTGTCTTTATGTGATTGGGTTACCTCGCTCAGAGTGGTTTCTTCAAGTTCCATCCATTTTCCTGCAAATTTCAAGATTCTATTGCTTTTTTCTGCTGAGTAGTACTCCATTGTGTAAATGTACCACATTTTCTCTATCCATTCTTCGGTTGAGGGGCATCTAGGCTGCTTCCATTTTCTGGCTATTACAAATAGTGCTGCTATGAACATGGTTGAACATATGTCCTTGTTACATGAATGTGCTCCTTTTGGGTTTATGCCTAGGAGTGGAATTGCTGGATCTTGAGGTAGACTCATTCCCATTTTCCTGAGGAGTTGCCATACTGATTTCCAAAGTGGCTGTACAAGTTGACACTCCCACCAGCAGTGGAGGAGTGTTCCTCTTTCTCCGAATCCTCTCCAGCATAAACTGTCATTGGTATTTTTGATTTTAGCCATTCTGATAGGAGTAAGATGGTATCTCAGAGTTGTTTTGATTTGCATTTTCCTCGTGGCTAAGGATGTTGAACACTTTCTTATGTGTCTTTCAGCCATTTTAGATTCCTCTATTGAGAATTGTCTATTTAGTTCTGTACCCCATTTTTTAATTGGATTGTTTGGTGTTTTCCAGAATAGCTTCTTGAGTTCTTTGTATATTTTGGAGATCAGCCCTCTGTCAGATGTGGGGTAAATTAAATGGAGAGAAACTCAATGCAATTCCTCTAAAATCAGGTACTAGACAAGGCTGTCCACTCTCTCCATACCTCTTCAATATTGTCCTTGAAGTTCTAGCTAGAGCAATAAGACAACAAAAGGAGATCAAGGGAATACAAATCGGAAAGGAAGAAGTCAAACTCTCACTATTTGTAGATGATATGATAGTCTACATAAGTGACCCGAAAACTCAACCAGGCAACTCCTACAGCTGATAAACACCTTCAGCAAAGTGGCAGGACACAAGATTAACTCAAAAAATTCTGTAGCCCTATTATATACGGATGACACACTGGTGGAGAAAGAAATCAGAGAAGCATAACCCTTTACAATTGCCACAAACAACATAAAATATCTTGGAGTAACACTAATCAAAAAAGTGAAAGACCTGTACCGTAAGAATTTTGAGTCTCTAAAGAAAGAAATTAAAGAAGATACCCGAAAATGGAAGGATCTCCCATGCTCTTGGATAGGCAGGATCAACATAGTAAAAATGGCAGTCTTGCCAAAAGCAATCTACAGATTCAATGCAATCCCCATCAAAATCCCAACACATTTCTTCACTGACCTTGAAAGAACAATTCTCAACTTTATATGGAGAAACAAAAGACCCAGGATAGCCAAAACAACCCTGTACAATAGAGGAACTTCTGGAGGCATCACCATCCCTAACTTTAAGTTCTATTACAGAGCTATAGTCCTGAAAACGGCTTGATATTGGCACAAAAATAGACAAGTAGACCAATGGAATAGAGTTGAAAACCCTGAAATTAACCCACACACCTATGAACACCTGATTTTTGACAAACAATCCAAATATATACGCTGGAACAAAGAGAACATCTTCAACAAATGGTGCTGGCATAACTGGTTGCAAACATGTAGAAGACTGCAGATAGATCCAAGCCTTTCGCCCTGCACAAAACTTAAGTCAAAATGGATCAAAGACCTCAACTTAAACCCAGCCACACTGAACCTACTAGAAGATAAAGTGGGAAATACCCTTGACTTAGTCAGTACAGGAAACCGCTTCCTGAACATAACACCAGTAGCACAGACACTGAGATCAACAATTAATAAATGGGACTTCCTGAAACTGAGAAGCTTTTGTAAGGCAAAGGACACAGTCAGCAAGACAAAATGACAGCCCACAGACTGGGAAAATATATTTTTATAATTAAATATAAAAATATATGTTAAATATATTTTAAATTAAAAAAATATTCCATTTTTTTCAAAAAAACCATGTAATGTTAGCAAGAGAGCCCCTGTGGATCCTTCCTCCATTTTTGGGCCATTGATTTCCCATTTGACAAAATTAAGGAATTCAAGTAGCGAGGTGTTATTAACTGCGCTTAGTATCATTAGTATCGGTAAACTGAAGATTCTACTCCTTTGTTTCAGTGATGCTCTCTTTCTGATTTAGGATCAGCACCCACTGAATTTGCTCTTTGTGACTCTTCAGTCACCTTGAAAGTATGACAACTTCTTAGTCTTTCCTTTATTTTATGACTTTGAGTTTTGAGCTGTGTTGATTCAGTGCTTTGTCAAAAAATCTTTTACTTTGAAACTGTCTGATTTTATTTTTTCTCCCTGAATAAACTGGAGTTGTAGCATTTGGGAAAGAATTCTACCAAAAATAAGGTGCCCTTGTCACTCATATGCTAACAGGATGCCTTGAGTGTGGTTCATGTGACATCACCGGTGATGTCACCCAGGTTATTGGGTTAAGGTACTGCCTGCCAGTGGTGTCCACTAAGGTGTTGCCACGTTTTGCTTGCCATACTTTGTACTGTTTGGACGCAAAGTCATAAACTGTTTTGAGAACTTTGCAACCCAAAATTAACAGCACTGATTTAATAGTTCATTGATGGATGGATCCTAGGACAATCGAGGCTGTGAAGGAAGCCAGTATACAAGGTTGAAAAATTAAGCTGAAAAAAAAAAAGGGATGCTGAGTGTCAACGGAAAGATTCATCTTTTATAGGAAACTCTTGCCTTCTTGATGTCACATTTCATACTATATTGCATCAGAGAAATCAAACTCTTTCTATTCTAAACAAGTTTAGATTTCTATACCTACACCCAAAAACATGGTAACTAACATACTGTTTCATTGGGTTGTTGTGTGAATAACCATAACCAGCATGCCAGGAGCGTAGAGCTACCAAACGACACGCCACAGCTAATGTTTAATGGAGCCTCAGCCTTGAATCAATTATATTCAGAAGTATGGTGGAAAAGTATTACATGGTGAAGCTCTTGATGATGACTGATAATTTGAGATTGGTCACACTGGCACTGAAAGCTGTGAGGGTGGGGAGGAAAAAAGAGCTGTAGCTCGCTATCAAGGCATTGCTGCTTGCTCAGCGCCTAAGTCATGTTTGCGTTAGACGTAGACACACAAAAAGAGCAGCCTGATATTTGAAGTACTTAATTACGTACATCCTCTTCCCCGAAGCAAGGAACATCAGAGCCAAGTCTTCCAGGCTAGAAGCATCTTTTGATTTGTGTACTTCGAGCATCCTTAATGTCCCATGACTGTTACCTACAGCAGTTTTAGTCTTAACATGCAGGGTATGGGGAGGGGTGAACATTTTTATCTTTAGTGCATCTCGAGAGTTGATCTGTTATGACACTCGTGTGTAGTCATAAATGCCAGAAGAAACCGGGGCAAAAGTGAACTCTGAATCACTCTCATTTAATGCTTCCTATTCCGTCCTTTCACAATAGAGAAATAGCTATCAAGACGATGAACTTTTAATAGATCTTCAGTGAAGCTGTCCCGATATTTCCTTTTCTCTTGAAGAGCTAATTTAAGAATATTTTCACTCTCCCCACCCCCTCCCCTTAGTTCTGATTTTCTAAAGGCAAATTGAGTGGGAAAGACATGCAGCGGAGAGAAACCTAATGTCTACCTCCGGGGCTAAAATGGGCTGGCCATATACGGCAGACGCAGAGCTGTATCCTGAGGCACATCAGCTATTTGACAGCGTGGCACAGGCTATCCCTAAGCAAGCTAGCAAAACTGGCAAAGTCTGAATGCTGTGCCATCACAACTCCAGAGACCTTCCCTCCACTTGGTACCAGGAACCAAGGAAGTGGTTACTCAGCATCACCTTCCTCTACCAGTCCCTGAATGCCTCCATAAGCAGCTGTTGTGGGCCGAAGATCCAAATAGACACAGAAATCTGTCCTGGTGTCCATCCTCCAATATCTTGCGGGGGGGGGGCAAAGGAAAAAGAAAAAGCGAGTGTGTTGATAAGTGAAATAAAAGAGAGCTTAGAGCAAGGGGAGAAGGAAGGGCTGCAGAGACCAGATAAAAGCTATGAACTGGACAGCAGCAACCATCTGAGAGGGAGGAGGAGGTACGGAGTGGCATAAGCCTACAGAGGGGTTCACAGAAGAACATCTATGACATACAAGATTTAGTGATTTTGTTTTTGTTTTTCATAATGGATTTCATTATGTAGCCCAGGCAGATAGCGAACCTTCAACCCTGCTATCTCAGCCTCTTTAGTGCAGGGGCTACAGGTAATTACCACTATGTATAGTTGAAGATTTGAGCATAACTACAGAATGCCATTTAAATGAAATAACCCTTGCGTTGTATTCATTTACTACTGTTTTGTTTGTTTTGAGATAGGGTTTCTCTGTGTAGTTCTGGTTGTCCTGGAATTCACTTTGTACACCAGACTGGCCTCAAATTTACAGAGACCTCCCAGCCTCTTCCTTGGTAGTGATGTGATTAAAGGTACATGCCACCATGCCTGGTTCATTTAATTATATATAAAAAGATTAAAGGGCATAATTTTATAGCACTTCAAGGAAAGAATAAAAACAGCTAATGATTTAAATAATTCTAGGCATGGGGACATGGCTTTGTTTGTAGACATCTTGCTTATCGTGAATGAAGCCCATGATCTCCAGTGCCAAATAATCTGGGCACAGTGGCATATGGTTTCAATCCAAGGCTACACTGTTGAGTTCAAGACCAGCCTAGGAAACATAAGACTGTCTCATAAATATTAATAATAAATAACAGCTCTAATAATGCTTTGAGAAGAAACAGGACAGCAGCTGTAGGAACATTCTCCCCCTTTCTGGTTGGAGGGCAAAGGCAAAGTGTCTTTTTTTTTTTTTTAACCACATAGTTTACAAAGAAACCAAGTACACTGAACCAAAAAAAAAGAAAGAATAAGCTTTAACAGTAGGGAGACTACCCTTTTCCTATAGACTGTGGACTGGAGGCCTCAGCCACCTACACGGCTCATTAGATGACTTTAATGAGTGACTCCACTTTGGAAACAACCCAGGCCCTGAAGTAAAGATGAGAAGGCAGTGAATAGGGGATTAACCGTGGCCTTTAGGCAGGCAAATCAAAGCATCCACACTTGAAAAAAGATGGAACAACATCTTTTCAAAGCATTCTTAGGTTTTTGCCCATTTTTACTAACTTAGGCCAATGGATATTCCAGCAGAATTTCTGTCTTGTTTTGCCTGAAGGGAGGCAAGAATGGACAGCGGATATTGTCGCTATCTGGTAAGCATGACCCAGCTCTTCAGTTATTAGGAATTCTCTTGAGAATCTGTCTTCTCCGGGAGGGCAGAGTCATTAGTGTGAGCCTGGACAGCCAATCCTTGTTCTTGTGTAAGACTGGTCCTCACTTGAGAGTGAAAGGCTTGATCTGTTTTGACAAAGAAACTAAGATTTCCAACTTTGTCACGTATGCACAAATGAAAATTCATGGTGGTCATAACCTAAGGAATATTAACACCAGCACATGAAGCAACGCTTAGTGCAAGGGAATTGGGTTTTCTCTGACACGGTTAGGCAGGAAGAAAGCATTCCCATCTCTGTGCCTCTGAGCTATGGGAGCTCATGACTACATTTTCTTATTGACCTATGTTGGTGACCATTGAGTTGCTATCACTTGGCACTGAAAGTCCGGAGTACAGTGTATTCCGAACTAAAATATGTTTATGCAGCAACTGAAAAGGACTTTAAAATGAAGGCATGCCCTCGTCTGTGGCTGCGCCCCCAGTGCCATAAAAACGTTAAGATCACAGCATGTCAAGAGTGACTGATGAGAAATGGAAGAGTGATGACAGCCATGTATATGGCCTCTATCTTTCATCTTATTTTCACCCATGAGTAAATTTGGTTGTTAGCTTCAGGGGAAAAAGTAAACCGTGACTGGAGATGGAAGAGTCCAATTTAGGAGCACGCCTTGACCCTCGAAAGTATCCACTGTTACAGTACTGTGGAGAAGCCCATCTGTCTGCCTGTTTCTGCTAGACAGACTTCATGAATGTCTGATAATGGCCAATGAAGGCATCTTTACTGAGCCTCCACTGTGAACTCTCGTTGGAGCACAGCCCTCATCCACGCATGGTTCCTGAAGACTGTCACAACTCTTTCCAAATGGACAGGCATGAAACAGCCACTTTCAAAGGGGACACAAAATCTAAGCTCTGTATTTCCCCTTTTAAAGTAGGGAAAACAGTATTTCCAAATTCATAATCAGCTGCACTGAAAACAGCTCCCAAGTTTTCTGATCCCTTAATCCAAGGGCAGCTATGGATTCCAGGAAATAATAGGTTATATTTAATCTTGGGTAACTTCTTCTTGTCCAGAGAATTCTGGGTTCAACTAGGTATTATTTCAGGCAGGCAAGAGTTGCCTCTGGGCTCCAGTGTCCTCCTCTGGGAAACATAAGCAATGAATTCCTAAGTAATGAGTCTAATTTGGAGAGAGAGAGAGAGAGAGAGAGAGAGAGAGAGAGAGAGAGAGAGAGAGAGAGAGAGAGAGAGAGACCTGTAACTTGACCCAGAAAATATATGAACATTTCATTCTTATAATTTGAAAATATATTAATGTTTTAGTTTGTGAAATATGGGTTCCATGATGGCATGAATGTTACATCACTGGACTTAACACTCAATTTCATTTACTTTCCTGCTGGTCCCTTGCTCCCCACAAACAGTCTGCCCCTCTTCAGCTCTCTTTTTTCAGAGAGGTAGGTAAGCATTTCACTTGCTAAGGAAGGAAGAATAATAATTGTCAGAAAGGCTTGCAGGTCGGGTGTTTTTTGAGAGGCCCTGATTGGCCCACACCATGGATGCTTAGAAAACCCGGGGCACGTCCTGGCAGAGGGACAGACTTTCTTCAGGCCAGTAGAAGGGGCAGCTTCCAGTCTTCCCAGCTTTACTTTGCCCCCCACCCCCACCCCACCTCACCTCTACCTATCTACGCAGAGTTGGAAGGATGGGGGCTATGGAAGTAAGAGACAGAAGGCGGGGAAATTAAATTACAGTTCAGGCAACAGGAGCTGTGCCTCCAAGGTCAGGGTGAGTGTCACCCAATTATGTAAAATCCTGCGGAAACAGGAGTCAGGGGGAAAACTGAGCCGACTCTGGCATTCTGGCAGATCTGACCCCGAACCCCCTTCAACCCGTTACCCCGTGCCACCCCTTAGCCGGCTTTGCATTTTGCCCTTAGGGCGTCCCTCGTGTTTCCTTCCAACGGAGACAAAAATCAACCTAAAAACTTTTCCCTCCTCTAGGTAAGTCAGTAGCAGAGGAGCTTTTTTTTTTTTTTTTCACAATTTCTGGCCACTTTCCCCCCAGGGTCTGGGGCTGCAGGGCAGCTCCGGGGTGGGGGGTGCCATACCCCGCAGCTTGGGGCTGGGTCTGGGCTCGGGCTACACCGGCAGGTGTCTGTTCTGGGGGCCACAGTAGGGCGCCAGCTCCCGCAGCCCGATCGCCGGCGGCGGGGACGTGCGACAGCGAGGGGGTGCGCTGGCAGCGGGTGACTTCCTTCCGCAGGAGCTATTTTTAGCCGCGCCTCGCCCCCCCTTTTCCCGGGGCCGCCAGCTCGCGGCCGCGGCTCTGCGGCTCGGCTCGGCTCGCCTGGGCTCGGCGCCGCCTCCTCCCCCGCCGCGCCAGGCTCTTGGTAGCTTCCACGCGGGCAGCTCGGGAAACTGAGCATGTCTGCAAGCGCTCGGCGGCCCCGGCGCTGGTGGCGGCGGCGGTGGCGGGGGCAGAGCCCGGCTGCGTCAGGCTGAGCGCAGTCCCCGGGTGCTGCGCGCGGCCGATCGCTCGCTCGCTCGCTCGCCCGCCCGCCGGCTCGCCCGCCGGAGCGCAGTGCCAGCGCCGCCCGGCCCTGCCGAGAGGGGCGCACTCGCCGCTGCGGGGCTCGCACCGCTCGTTGCAGCCCCCCTCCCGCCGACCCGCAAGTAAGTTTGTGCCGCTGCTGGGCGCCAGGGTGAGGGCTGGGCGCCGTGGAGGGGGGCTGGAGGTGGGGGAACCCGGGGTAGAGGGGGGGGGGACACAGCCTGGACACCCGGACAGTGGGCAGCCTCCTGCCTCCTCCCGTGCTGGGCAGGTTGTGAGCGCCTGGTTCGGCGGATGCTCCAGCAGCAGCCAGGGCGAGCAGGAGCCGACCTGGAGGGCAGAGGGGCTCAGGGGGTCAGGTGATGGGCGCTGGGGAAGGAGGAAGGGGCACAGGCGAGGGAGCACACGCGCAGGCCAGTGCCGGTTGGGGAAGGAGAAGGTTTGGGGCTCAGTCAGGTACCTGAGCCTGGGAAGAGCCCAAAGGGGAGAGAAGTGGGTGTCCCCGGGCTGGAGAGACGGCCGGAGAGCAGGCTGGGAGGCCGGTGTGTCCTGAACTAGGATGACAGAAGGGGAGATGGATGGAAAGTGGGGCGTGTGGAAAGCGGATTTGCACGAGAGCAAGGGACACGGGTGGAAGAAGGGTCAGTGGGCGCTTTGATGGGAGGCCAGACTTGCTTCGTTTGGGGGAGTCAGAAGAAGCCTAGATACAAATGATGGAGAGAGGCAGCCTTGACTCAAGCCTCCCGGGGGAGTGCGAGAGGCAACACGTTGAGAAACCGGCGGGTGCAGAAAGTGGCCTGGAAGCGGGGGGGGGGGGGGGGGGCTGGAAAGGTGATGAGGGATTTGGGGGTGGGGGGTGGGGGGATGAGGGATCGTGCCGAGGGAGGGGGCTGCCGGCGGGTGTGCCAGCCTGGGGGCAGGCTTGGAAGCTACCCGTGGGTCCCCTCGGTAGTGTTGAGAAGCGGTTCTCTGAGGTTCCTTTGCGGTCCGAGTTCCTCCTCCATCTCCTGCTGGGTTTGGAGGCGCCTAGGCTCCCTGGTAGACGTGGACGGCGATGAAGCCGTGGGGAAGGTAGACACTTACGGGGAGCCCCCCAGTGCTTCCCTTACGTGAAATCCGGGTTCCCTCTAAGCAATGCGAGTCCGGATTTGTGCCTTACAAAGAGGGGGAGTGGTGTGTTCTAGGCCACCGGAATCCCAAGTCTCATACCGGTTCGGGGGGTGGTGGGGTGGTGGGGTGGTGGGGATGCGTGTTTGGGGCTGGGAAGTCAGGCAGAAGTCTGCCGCATGCAACACACGGCAGGGAGCATGCATGCATGCGCGCTGGCAGGTGCGTGTTGCCGGCCAGGGGTCGTTTGTGTTGCTGCGGTCTGGACTGCAGAGCGGGGGAGACCCAGGACTCCAGAGGTGGCCCAGGACGGGATTAAGGGAAACACGCTTCCCTCTGCCTCTTCTGTCTGTCTCTTCTGCCGGTCCTAGCCCAATGATGTGCTTCCACAGCCTTTTCCTGGTCACCTTTTATTCAAAACCTGATGCTGCTGTGTCCCCCCCCCCTACCCCGGGTTCTTGGATGATGCATCTCAGGCAGCAGGGCTGTTCCCATCACCTGCTCAGGGAAGGGATACCAGCAGCCTCTGCGGGGTCTGTGGTTCTCCCTGAGTTCCTTGCAGGTGACAGGATGATGCTGCCGTCTGTGGACAGAGTAAGCAGGTAGTTTCAACTGGACTGGGTGGGGGGCAGAGAGAGAGAGAGAGAGAGAGAGAGAGAGAGAGAGAGAGAGAGAGAGAGAGAGAGAGAGAGAGAGAGAGAGAGAGAGAGTGGGGGTGAGAACAGTGGGCCTCTCAGTTCCAGGCAAGTAAATAAATTACTCAAGAAGGAGGAGACAAGGTTAGTCCAATAAACAATCCAAAATTCTGTTGCAAAATGGCCCATTTGACCAGCAAAGGTTTTTATCCACCAACTAAATGAATCAAGAAGGATCTGCAGGTTCCAGGACCAGAAATGGGGATGAAGAGATGAGTGTGCCACCACGGCCATGTCTTCTCAAGCTCTGTCCCAGGTGACCACGTTTTGTCTGGGGGCACGTTTTCAAGCTACAATGCTAGAGTAGGAGAGGAAGCTGAGGATGATGTTGGGAACCTGGGCTGTCTTCGGGGGTGGGATCGAGTTGTGGTCTCAGGCTGGTGCTTTCCAGGCTGGGCCTCTGAAATTATGTGTCATGGCATATGTTTAGCATATCATCCAAGGGGGGGGTTCAGATGAAGAGAAGCAAGAACTCCAAGTGTCGA
The DNA here is from genome assembly GCF_003668045.3 of Cricetulus griseus. Lineage (NCBI taxonomy): Eukaryota > Metazoa > Chordata > Mammalia > Rodentia > Cricetidae > Cricetulus > Cricetulus griseus. Next base: position 10,961,284 of record NC_048603.1, on the reverse strand, counting down.
GGAATGGCATAGGTTTTGCATTGTGTTTTTTGCACAGTCTTGCCTGACCTGTAGATTAACACAAACAAATCAGACAGTGTTCTTCTAGTGGCCAGGGTGTGCCAGATTTGGGGTCACTGTTTGAAAACATGTCTATTTTTCTAGAGGTCTGGAAGGTGGGGAATTTGGACAAAAAGTGTTTTTGCTGTGCTCATTGGCTTCTATTACTGTTTTTTAGTTGATTATATAGAACATGTGAAGGTACATACAATAAATGATTCTTTTTTCCCTCCAGAATATAGTTTTAATAAAACATAACTGTATGTTTGCCCGAGTTGGCTTGGTGGTAGTGGGTATGGGGGCGTCAAGGAGGAGGGCAGGAGAACTGGACACAGCTGTTGGACAGACAGACAGGAGTTCGAAGGTCTCCTGAAGGTGAAGGGAGATGAAGGCTTTATTTATTTAATGCGAAATTCCGTGTGAAACAAGAAGGTCCTTCCTCCCCACATCTTGCCTTTCAAATACAAAGGCTTGCGTGTGCCCTCTGGCTGCTTTCCCATTTCTAGAGTTCTGAAGCCGAAGCCTAACTTGACGATTCTCCTGGAGGATCTCTGTCCCTAAGCCTAGCTAAGCTTCAGCAAACAGTGAAGTCTGCTGCCCTAAGGTAAAGGCATAAAAAAAAAAAAAGGTACAGTGTCTCCCTGAGAATAAAAGAGGTGTCAGTCAAAGTAGAGAGAAATCACTTTGTCTCTCTCCAAGAACTGATGTGATTCATAGGCTTAGTTAGCACTGTGTTCCTCAGCTGAGGGCCTTCTCCCGAGGCGGCCTAGCAATGTTTGGAGACATTTTTTGGCTTTTATCAACGTTGGGGAAGGGCGCTATGGGCACTTCACAGATTACAGCAGCAATTGTTGCTAACGGGTGATGATGAACTAGACAGTCCTGACTGCCACTTGGCATGTGTGCAGACGCTCACAAATAAATAAGAAAATGGATTTAGGTGTTGACCAGAAGTGCATCTCAGTAACAAGAATCAATTTTCAGAGATTTCATTGCAAAGTGGCCCCGTGTTCCCAAACATTTGTTCTAAAGAAATGAAATCTACTTATTAGCAGAAGTTCATCTCAGCTTTTAGGAAAAGTCTTACGGGAGGGATTGAAGAGATGGCTCAGAGGTTGAGAGCACTGGCACTCTTACAGAGGAAAAGGGTTTGGTTTTCTGCACTCACTCGGGGCTCCCAGCCACCTAGAACTCCAGTTCTGGAGGATCTGCTGCCCTCTTGTGGCCAGCATGGGCAGCAAGCACGTACATGGCACACATACGTGGCACGCAAAACATATAAACACATAAAATGAAAATATGTAGATCTTTAAAAAGTAATAAAAACCTTAAAATACATCAAAGTCTGATTCTTTTAATTTGTGGTGTGAATCGAGCAAACAATCTTTACAACAGAACTCTTCTCCTGGAGCGTGATTCACTGTGTTGCTCATGCTCATTCAACACGCTCCCCATGTTCACTGTGTTGCTTTTTTAAAAAAGAAAACGTTGATTTATACATTGAAATTAGCTTAAAAATAACAATCTGTACTTTTTTTTTCTTTAGTGAGTGAGTAAGCAGAATCATAGGGAAAAACAAATGTTAGGTGAAGTCCTATGAACTATTGCAAGGAGAAACCTTAGCATTCAGCTGTCTACACCGAGACACAGGAGATCCAGATGCTTTTTTCTGTGTTTGGTTTCGGTATTAAATCCACAGACCTGTGTGTACAGAGGGACAACAAGCTTTTTTAGTTACCAGCACAATGCATTGCTAGAAAGGGGGAACAATGGCCCGCACTCATTAGTGTAACAAGAGCTGAAGCTGTTCCATGGTAGCCTGTATGCAGGTCCTGGGGATAATGACTAGGTAAGAGCTTTGTCACTATCATCCTGGGGCCTAGAGAAGGAGCAGGTTTGCTCAAGGTTTCCGTTGCTTTCCTGGCTTGGCTCTCTCCTCTATTTATCATTGGTTCCTTGCAGATTCATTCTGAGGGATCCTCATTAGAGCTGCTTCCTTCCTGTTTTGTTCTAATGGCTATGCCCTGCACTTTTAGCCCTTAATGTCCCCAAGGGATCCCTGCTGAGCAGAGACTTCACACACCTCCCAAGGCCCTGGAGTCCTTGGTGGCCCCTCCCTTTCTCCTGTGTGTACAAACTGAAAGCTCTCACCTCTCTCCTTCTGGAACACTGGTTTGTCCCTTGGAAAATGGTTGTGGGGAAAGTCCTGGTTTTCCATGTTGGTGTATCTACTGGTTCAGTTTGATGAATTGTGTAATTTTGGTGTTGGGAAAGCTATTTCTTTCCCAAGAGAAGTAGCTAAGGAAAACAAAACCAGTGAGAACAAGGTCAGGCTCAACTGGGAGCCTATGAAATGAAATGATGGGAGCTACAATATGAACCCTGGAGAATCATATGTATTAATAAAACTCAAGGCATCTGAGATTTGACAGCAGTAGACTTTGTGTATGACTTGAGGTCTTTGGATTTGCAATAAGCTCTGCCTTGTGCACTATTTCCAGTTTATAAAACCAACTCTGTCTAGGGTAATAGTATTTTTTATGCGTGTCACAAAATGTATTTGTGAAAAGAAACACAAAATGAATATTCATTTTTTAAAAAAATTTTGGATCGGTTTGGGAGATCCATAATGATTTTTTTTTTAAAGAGACTGCAGAAGAGTTTGTGAAATGTACAAAGCTAGAGAAACTGTTGAGAAACTACAGATTTTTGTGGGTTGAAGGGGCACTAGGAGAATGAGAGATTCGAGGTGAGAGGGGTCAGTCCTTGTCTGCTCTTCCTTTCTGTGGGAAATGGTTATTGATTTTGTTTGACATCTGAGTGAGGAGAGAAGCTTCTCTCGCACAGTACTTGTTGACTAGATCATGCCTGTCTGTTTTCAGTTCTTACAACCAGAGCAAAGCAGGGAGTCCTTGTGAGGACGAAGCAGAATTTCAAGTCAGTTCTATCCTGAGATGTTTGCTGTAGAAATTTTGCAGCATACATCTTAAAGCGTACAGCATTCGGTTGGACTTTTGGGGATGATAAAAGTGACTGAAAACTGAGCACCTTTTTCCCTTCTATATTGGGACTAAGCTGTAGATAATACCTACGTTTAAAATCATCGAAACATACAGGAGTGTAGTTCTCAAGAGACAGTAAGGTAGGGTGGCAACCCCTTGGCCTGGGGAAGCAAATATGTTGCCTGCAGGCAAGTCAGTCTCTGTCCCAGGTGGAGGAAGGGTAGCCTGAAAGGTGGGAATTTTTCAAGCAATGTGCGCTGCCCTTGGGCAATTCAAGACCGTCAATAACCAGATTTTCAAGTTAATGCTGTAGCAAAGGCAAAGAGTTTCTGTTTTAAATTTCGCTTGAGTTTATCATTGCTAAGACTGATGGGTAGCAACTTGCGGCAAGCCAAGCTTTACTTGGGGAAGGTTTTACCTTTGTAAGTGCTTTTTCATTACAAGGAGCTAGGAGGCTTTCACCCTCTGTTATGCTGTGTCTTCACTGTCTTCAGAATACTTAATGCGTGCTTTTGAGTTCTCTCAGACTGCCTTCTAGGTTTAGAGAGGCCTGTGCTATTTGTCACTGAGAGCACAGTGGCCCTAGTTGACAGCAGCCTGTTTTATGCAAGGACGTGTATGCCCTTGACATTTGTCTGCATCATCACTAGCTAAAAAAGACACAGAACTCAGTCTCCGGGACTGTGAAGCCTGATTTCATCAATTTTGATCCAAACAACTGTGTTGTTACCAGAGTAATAAATGAACCAGAATACTATCTACACCTTCCCAGGGAGAGGTACAGGGCCGAGGTTGGTCAAGAGCATTGAAACTGAACCTGGAAGTCCTTACTAGTTTGTGACTTTGGGTAAATTTTATTCTTCATGGAGCTTCAACCTCCTCATCTTTAAGTGAGAAAGTTACATTTTTCACTCTGTGGACCTGGTAAATGATCAAGAGCTTTTTTGTCTTATTTGTGATGAATACAGTGCTTTAGGTAACAATGTCAAAACAAATGTGCAACCATGGATAATACTTAATTGGAATATTTTTATTTGAAAGTTAAAGATGGGCTCTTGTTGGTAGTTCTAGTATTGAGATCATAGTGTTTTGAAAATTGGTTCAGTGGCATCAGACAGTGTGGTACACTCCTTTAATCCCAACATGTGGGAAGCAGAGGCAGATGGATCTCTGAGTTCGAGGCCAGACTGATCTACAGAGCTAGTTCTAGGCCAGCCTGGGCTACACAGAGAACCCCCCCCCTCTCTCTCTCTCTCTCTCTCTCTCTCTCTCTCTCTGTGTGTGTGTGTGTGTGTGTGTGTGTGTGTTTTGAGGGGGGAACTATGTTAAAAAAAAACAAAAAAAGATTCATTATCATTCCATTGTACATTCTTGAAGAGTTTTAGATCTTAAAGATGCAAATTTGTTTGTTAGAGCTATCCTGTTGGAATTTTGCATTTTCTTCCTGGGTCATGATTAAAATATAGCAAGTTCTACTATATTGTAGGGGATTTAGCTATGTTAAAATACAGCGTGTTCTGTATCTTTAATGACGGTGTATTTCTAGTGATTGTCGTGGAACCTGTGCCCATCCGTTCTCTTCCTTCAGTAGACAGTACTAGACTGTGTGGGTAGTCACCGCACTTAATACAGATGTGTTTATCAAATAGGCTAATGCCTTTCTTTCATGAGCTTCTCGGTAGCATCACTTGCCCGGTTCCTGACAAGAGTCAGGGGATGAAGTCATTATGTAAGTTATAAAGTAACACAATAATTTGTCCCTTGACCCGGGGCCAACCTGACCTTCAGCTCTGCTTCTGCATACGGAATTGCAGTAGACACAAGGCTACCCTGATGTACGTACTAAATACTTTTGAGTGTGTGCAAGCATGTTCAGCTAACCAATGTTCCTCTAAGGTTAATTTGTTAGGTCTTCAAACATTTTAAAAAAAATCACTTCCCAGTGGGGCTGTTATGTAAAAAGCAGAAAAGGCTTGTCAGTTGCAGCTGTTTTCCAAGATAAAACATGGCATAACATTTTGAATTAATATATTAATGGACCAAAGCGCTTTTCTCTCATCTATTTTTAACTCTTTGCATAGATCACGTTGACAGGATGTCACAAGTACACATCATACATTCAGAGGAAGAATGCTGACCATGATAAATGGCTTCAAGTAAAAAAAAAAATGCTTTCTTCTGTTTCCATTTCCCCAGATGATTTAGTCATATAAATATATGTAGTTGCCTTATTTTCAAGTATTTCCAAATGGGATAGTTTCTTTGCATTTTTTAATGCTAGAATTGAGGCCATTATAAAATGTGGTCTGCTTGTGGTATGTCATTGTATCCATTGGATTTCTTCCAGCAGAGTTTTCAACAAGAAGGGGCAAGATATTTGACGTACAACTTAGTCTAGGCATGTAGCTCACTGTGGGCAGGTGTATCTCTCACCTATGTAAGGCCTCATGTTCACTCTCCAGCACCCCAGAAGTAAATAAACAAATACATATTTCTGAATTGGAAAATTACAGAGATCAGCAATGCATTTATTACCCGTTGAATCATTTTGGGATCTTAAATTCTTAAGATGCTGAAGGCAGCTATTTATTTATTGTTTGTTTGTTTTTCAAGACAGGGTTTCATTGTGTTGCTGTCTGTCCTGGAACTCTTGAAAGGCCCGCTGCCTCTCTGTCCCCCCCCCCCGCCTATGCTGATGCTGGGTGTTCTCTCTGGAGCAGCCGGGATGGGCTGGAGAGTGCAGCGCGGGGCGATAATTGTCCGGCAGCTGCTAGCTGCCGCAGAGCTGCCCTGCTTCACCTTCATCCTGCCCCCGCCGGCCTCCACTTCCCCCGGCTGCCGTTTTCCCTCCCAAGCCGGTTCACCCAGGCGGGGCTGCCCTGGCACCGCGCCGGGGCTGGGGCCGAGCACCCCTCGCCCCCACGCCCCCCCCCGTTGAGAAACACTCCGTCCCAAGGTCTCCGCCCCCAAGGTCAGCCACCTGGGCGCGGAGGGAGGAATCAAGTCTGTTGTACCAGACACCAGACCTTGAGAATATGCTGATCTGGAATGGCTCTGTGCCTCATTTGAACCATCAAATAGAATCCCTGCTCCTAGCTTGCGCCTTTTTCCCTATATAAGGACGCCTTTCCCTTGGCTCGGCGCGCTTGGCCTCAGAAAAGCTAAGTCGCCCCGGGTACTCGCGTCTCCAATAAAGCCTCTTGTTTTTTACATCCAGTTCGTGGCCTCGCTGGTTCCTGGGTGTGTGGGTCTCCCTCTACGAAAGTGCCTCTTCGGGGTCTTTCACTCTCTCTCTCTGTAGACCAGGCTGGCCTCAAACTCACAGAGATCCACCTGCCTCTGTCTCCTGAGTGCTGGGATTAAAGGTGTATGCCACCATTACCTGGCAAATATTTTTTTTACGTAATTAATGTATCATTAACGTGAGATTTTAATATGATGCTCTGTCCAATATATTCTTTGGTATTTTTAAAATTACAAATCCTACTGGTGACTGTACAATAGAGAGAGCAGGACGCCATAAAATGACTAGGATCTAGTTTTTGGTTACCTGTAATGAGAAATTAGTTTCTAACAGGGCAAAAACCTGTTTCCCTGGTTATCTCAAAGCTTATCTATGCTCTGCTAGCTATAATGCATCCTATTATTATTTTTGAAAATCTAATATTTCAGTTAAGAACATGCCAGTGTAAAACTTACAAGTTAGATAGTGACAGTCATCGCTTTCTAGAAAAATTAGACAAAAAAAAAAAAAAAAACCACTTGGATGACATTGTTCATTATGTCATAGATCAAGTCTTACATTTCAGTACCAGGTACACATCATGCCTGTCATTGAATATTGTAAGAACTGTTTTTTTTATAATGGATTTCATAAATTATTTCCTTAATAGAGGTGAGAATTAAAGGCGTTTGGCAATCTCAATTGGAAATTATGCACTGATTTCCCTTAGATTTCCCATCCTCTTCTTGGATTGAAACACATAGCTTTGCTAAGATGACAATGGATGAATTATAGAGTCTTTACAGTCAGTCACTTATGTTATTGGGGGTAAGAAAGAAAGGAGAAGTTACAATCTGTGAATTACTTAAGTCAACCAAATAGAAAACAGGTTATGGGTAATTTAAACAGAAAAGCACTTGTGAGATCCTTATGGTAGAGTTCATGGAATTGAAGGGAAAGATGCAGAAACTCTTGGCAAGGGTAGGACCCCGAGGCAGAGATGGATGAGGTCTAGCTGTTTACCATCTTGGAGACTCTACCCCGAAGGCAGATTCCAAAGAGAGGAGGGAGGGCAAGGTGATTCTGGGTGCAGAGCCTTGCTTCAGGGGTAAATTTACTTGAAGGGAAAAAGAAAGACATGAATGTCACTAAATAAAACCTCCCCAAACAAACTTTGAGTGTGTTGTCTAGCTAATATCAAAAAGACAAAGGCACCAACCATTTGGTTCTTTATGCCTTTCTCTGGATCCTAGTGTGCTTTTTTTTAACCAGGGAATAGTCATTAATCTCAAATGCATCCTTTTATTTTCTCTTGACTGTCAACACAATATATTCCCAGGGATAGGAATGTAAGATCGAGTATGGAGTTATTGGACTTTGCAGAGTGGAGGTATGGATCAATTTCAGAATTTTATTTTTGTGCCACTTGAGGAAGAAGGGATGGATTAGGACCATGGGGCCTCAGATGGAGGCTGGATCCAGAGGACCTCCAGCCATCCATTCCCCAGTATCTGTAGCAGCCGTGTTCATTACTGCCCCAAGCTAGAAGGAGTCTAGACACCTATTGTTTCAGTCATGAAAAAGCGTGTTATAGTGGTGTTCCACAGGCTAGAAGGTTAGTTGGGAATGGAAAAGAATGTAGAGAATGTTGCTGGGTTTATCTTTGTGCCCGTGGTCACTGAGTAGAACCACGGGGGCCAGGAACATGAAGTTACATCAACATACGGACTTTTCAGAAAACAGAAACTGGAATGGCTTAGGGTGGATTAACAGGGCAGGCTACAAAGCCAGCATTGAGAAACCACAGTTGTGAGGAAAATATCTGGACACTGTCTGACTTATTGTGACATGTCAAATACGACATACCTGTAAGTAAGCAATTCCTGTTTTAGAAGTCTGATGCTTCTGTAAACGCCTGTGTAACTTTTTACCTACCCTGAACTTACATGAAGCTGATTGGACATCATTTAACGTCAAAGGTACTTTAAGATAAAGCAAACAGCCCTCAAACAGAAGGTTTTTTTTTTAATTGCAGTTCTCAGGCACAGGTAGAATTCAGTTAGTAAATGAACATGGGTAGGAGACATACTGTGTTTCTCCTGTTTTACAAAGCTCTTTGGAATCTAGCATTTCGTTTCGTTGTTTCTAGTCTGGCTTATACAACACACCAGTATTAGCCTGCGTATGACTTCGTTACCAATGACTACCACATACAGTAGTCTGCAGATAGTGTCAACAATGTTTTATGCTCATCACAGTGTTGAAATTATTGTTCATGTCACACTGCTCTTAAACCCTCTATTTTAGGTATCAGATATATATCCTGAACGTGTTAAGGGCCCAGGCATCTGTACTGCCCTGTCCTTGGGATTCTGACAGGACACGCCCTCAGCTGCAGCCACTAAGAGCACCACCTGTGCACATTCACTATGTTCCTTGTAAAAGGGCCCCACCCACCTCCCATCTCCCCCCCTGCTTCTCTGCTTGTCTGTCTATCGTACCCCCTTCTCTTCTGCTGCTCCTGTTCCCAGAGGCTTGTCTCCCCTCTCCCCCTGGTGGGGGATGTCCTTCTGTATATATGCTTCTCTTATTGGTTGACGAATAAACACTGTGGCCAATTGAGGCAGGGAGATTAGGTTGGACTAGGAGACGAGGAGAATTCTGGGAAAGGTAGTCCAGAGACAGAGGCTGTGTAAGACCAGGAAGAGAGGACGTGAGTCAGGTGTAATAACACCACATGGAAATACTTAGATAAATAGAAATGGGTTAATAATTAAGACAGAGCTAGCCAATAAAAAGTCCTGGTCATTGGCCAATAGTTTTACAATTAATATATTGTCTGTGTGTTTATTTGGGGCTCAAGGGCCGCAGGGCCAGCTTGGACAGAAACTTTGGGTTACATCCCCCTTTCCCCTCTATAACCCCTCCCCCGACGTGAACTCTGTCTCACACAGTCTTTCTCTTTCACGCCGTTCTTTAAATTACAACAAGCTCTTTTTATTTTTGGAATCTTTTAAGAAGGTTTTGCCTCTTTTGGAGCAATATCTGCTTTTATTTAACTTTTAGTATTGGTGTGGTTTGGCCTTTAACCCTCAGAATGGTCTAGGAATTCCCTGAAATGCTAAAATTTCAAGACGGTTGTGGCCGTCTTGTTGTGTTCCAGAAATGCAGGTCATAGTGAAATCTGCCAAATCAAAATACATTTTGGCAGAGATATATTTACTGGGAGACAGAAGTCTTGTACTGCATGGAACCTCTTTTTAGAGTTTTACCCAGCAACTCCAAATGCATGTAACATCTAAGAATTACCTGGAAGTCAGGTATGTAGTAGGCACCAGCAGGTGCTTTTGAGATATCAAAAGTCAAAGCCCATGGCCCCCAACTTTGTGGTATGTGGGGGAGGGGGCTAGTTGTACCTGTTGACCGATGTCCAAGATTGATAAAAAACTTGAATATCCTGTTTGTGTTTCTAAAAATTTGGCCCAGGTCTGGCCAAACACTTGTCTATATCAGGGCATCCACAGTCAGTACTTTGAATTAAAATAAAAGTCCCTGAAACTCTTAGATAATTTAAGTAAGAATGTAAGATGAAGTTTGTATTGTGTGTGTGTGTGTGTGTGTGTGTGTGTGTGTGTGTGTGTACAAGAGACAAAATATTGTCTCCAAAGTAAAGCCATCTCTTCTTCATTTGCAGTAGTAAATACCAATGTGTAGTAATAACTCCAACCTTGTTGTATCCTTCTCACAGGGAGTCAATTTATAGTTGTAGGTGTTCTGAGGCATTGGGCATTCCCGAGTGTCCCGCTCTTTTACGAAGCCAACCACGAGCCTATGAGTTCCCATAGATACAGTTTCTGAAGTGCACGAAGTTGGCTAACACAGCTTGTTAGTATTCAGATATTTACACTGGCGTGCTCTGGGGGCAGCTGCTCTGGGGGCCTCAGCTGCCGCCACTAAGTAGAGCACTCCCTGTGTGCGTGTGCTGTATCCCCTTGTAAAAGGCAAGCCCCCGCCCCCCAGCACTCCTCTCTCTTCCATTCTCAATCAGAGTCTGCCTCTGGGCCCCCCCATAAACCTCCCATGTGAGTTCTGTTGTGTGGTGTGACTTTGCGCGCTCCCCTGGGCTCTAACCCACGAAGGTCACCTTCCTGGCTGCCCCACTGAACTGTCACACAGCTTGCAGTCTTTTTCTTACTCAGGTACTTACTTCCTAACAAATAGACATGCAAAGGTGTTATTGACTTTGCACAACGAGGTACTTTTTGAAAGGTACTCCAGATAAAGTGAAGGGACCAGCTCCCCTTTTTGGCAGCCATAACAGCTTAACAGGTGCTTGTCTGACCTTGCCTTGGTCACTAGGTTAGATGCCTGCCTTGTGGCAAGGAACCAATCAGAAGTTAGCTAGTGGGGCTATGCTTTTCGGCTCTGGGTGTGTTTTACAGAACATAGCAACCGCCCTGGGAGGGCCTATGGGCCATAACAACCAGTTGACCAATCAACACAGAGCGAGTCCTCCAAGCCTGGAGGCACACCAATCCTGAGCCTGTGCGTACCCCTAGACACTCCCCTGACGCTGCCCTATAAGATCTCTGTCCCATGGTTTCTCAGGGTCTTTCCCCAGCCATGCACCATGCACCGTGGTGGAAGGATGAAAGGCCTGAGCTAATGGAGTTAGCTGGTTAAACAACTGCAAAAAAGATTCATTGCTTTTGCATTGAAATGGGCCTCTTGGTGATTTGGGGTTCAGAATTTGGGCACAACAAAAGGTGTTCAGGAGATGACTGAAGCATTTATAGAAAGATGTTTGTCCATGTGCTTGGCATCTTTACCAACAAAATGGCAACAAGATCCTGGCATAGTGTCAAAGTTTGGTTCTCCAGAGGGTCTTTTATTTTGATAATGACTGTGTCTTTAGTCCGTGTAACCTTCTTTCAGGTACATCTTTGGCCATAGACACATTGTTTTCCATCTCTGGAAGCTAATTTGAAGCAAATTAGCTGTTTAAGCTAATTTGAGGTGGGTTTTGTTTCTGTCACTGAATGGAACCGTGAGTGCTGCCCCTAAACAGACCATCCAATGCCGAGGTGGCAGCAGGAGAAAGGTCTGGAGATGTCGTCTGGCCTAGCTGTGGAAGGTGGGGACATTTCTTTTGCTTTGAGTCAGAGTTTTAGAAGAGGGATTCCAGGATAAGGGCATGTGTTCTGTTGCAGTTTCTTGTAGGCAGTGTAGAATTCTTTAACAAAAGCTGCCTTCCTTCCCAGGTACTCCGTTCTAGATCACCTAAGATACAGGGAGGAGCCGCTGTTGTGTTGCCATGCATTGCAGAAACAAACATAAGAGATCACTGGCTGCATCCTAGCTACAGCCCTGCTGTTTGAAGTCCATGGATACTCTCGGCTCCCTTGCTGCGTGTTTGCTTTTAGCATGAGGCATTTTTGGTTTTTTTTTGTTCAACAAATAAGATATTATAACCCTGATAACGGCTCCCACCTTGAATAAAAAAAATGAGAGGGACAGGCGATAAAATAACAAAAGGCAAATCATTTTGTCGACCCTACGTTTCTAGTTACTCGGCAACAAAAAGCCATCCATGCTCTCATTCCGACCCCAGATAGAGAGAAAATGTGAGTTAGTCATTTTGGATGGGAAAACCCTTCGTTCCGTTGGGTGTCCTGAGTATCGACTTCTGACAGGCAGTCATGAGGAGGGGAGGAAAGATGATCATGGAAATTAGTGTTCCAAGTGTCCCGTTGGAGAAAATGGAAAGGGGAGGAGTTATACAATGCTCTCTCTCCCATCTTCCCCGTGAGACGTCCACAGACCTCGAGCGGATGCTTGAAACTGCAGACGATCTAACCTACAGGATCTACAGCATTGTATACACTATATTTTTGTTTCTTTTTCTCAGTTCCCCTCCCTCTCCACTTTTTTCCTCCTCCTCCCTCTCTTTTTCCCCTTCTCCTTCTCTTACTCTCCATGACCACGTCCTGCTCACTTGTAAGACTTGAGTTATTTTGTCTATGCTTTCATGCCCCCTCATGACACTCCTGCCTTAGCCTCCTGGTGCTGAGACCACAGGTACACTCTGTTACACATGGCCCGGCTCTTTAATCTATATTTACAGGGATGAAAAAGTTTACAGAAACAGCTGATCTGAACAAGGGGGAGCTCTTAGTCCCCAGACTGAGAGCTGGGAAACTGGCATGAGACTGATCCAGACCCCAGGAACTTGGGTGTCAGTGAGGAGACCTCAGAAATCTATGGGGCCTCTTGTAGTGGATCAGTACTTATCCCTAGCATAGGAATGGACTTTGGGAGCCCATTTCACATGGAGGGATACTCCCTGAGCCTAGACACTTGGGGGTGGGCCTAGACCTATCCCAAAGGATATGATAGACTCTGAAGACCCTCCCCCCCCATGGAAGGCCTCACCCTCTCTGGGGAGCAGGAAGGATATGGGATAAGTAGGTTTTAGTTGGGGGGGCAGGGAAGGAGGGGAGGGAGAAGGAACTGGGATTGATATGTAAGACAATCTTGTTTCCAATTCAAATAAAAATGGAGAAAAAAAAAAGAAAAACTTTACTTTGTAAATTCACACAGTAAAAGATTGATAGTAGCAACAGTAAAATATACCAATTAGGACAGTGTATTTTAATGAAAGTAAAGTGAATTTTAAAGTAAAGACATTTTCTGTATTCTCCTTTCAGACCATTGGCTAACCATTAACTGGAAGCTTAGAAGGGAAACTGAATACAAGTGTGTGCTGTGAAGACATTTCTGCTACAAATTTATACTAGTGGCTTGCTTGTAACTATTCTGGAGGAAGAGAGACATGAAATTTCCGTAACTTAGGACCATTTGTGGCTAAAACAGTCTGGGATATGTAGTCTGTCATTAAGAGTCATTTTATCTTAGACTAATGGTTGTCCTTATGGATAATTTCTGCTAAGAATCGTTCGTTATAAGACAATCGCTTACCTAAAAATAGACACTGGTTACTAAGCTGTGATAAAAATCGAGCTGCAAGTTGTCTTCCAGTGACCACGTAACGTATTCTTTCAAGATGTGTTACACACAGTCTCCAAGTGTAGAGAGAAAAATGAAGTTCACCCCCATTTCCCAGAAGGTCTCAAAACACCATCATAAAAGGAAAAAAAATCAGTGGGAAAACCATTCCATTTCTAAGCAAACATGGTGTCCTTGAAGCGTATCTAGAGTGATGCCTCGTGAATAACAATGGCATTCAACTGTATTTAGTGAAGCAAAGGCAAACCAAGGAAGCTAGCCAGCCAAGCAGGCTGACCTGAAGCATCCTTAGGCTGACCTAAGCTCGTATCTAAGCTTGGGAGGATGTTTCCAATGTTTGGATCGTTATCAGATGCTATCTCAAGTCTGTAGCTCACAGAACAGAGCCCTGAAAGTTACTCCAGCCATATGGGGTGCTTCCTGGTATCACATGGGAATCGTCTGGGAGCTCTGCTTATATACATGGGAGAGCCCTGTCCAGTTAGACCTGTCTTTTCCCTAAGTTCTTCTACCAAAGGCAAGTTGAAGTGTCTTGCTGTTGTTTTCACATGTGGAATGCCTATGCCACTGGGTGGGACCTTCAAGGGTGGGTCATATAAACAGATGGGGTCCCTGGGCAATGGCTGGCGTGATCTTATTCAAGTTTGGAAGAACTACCAAAGCCGAGACTTTATGAAGCTCACTGAAATTCAAGTCAGCGTTACCAGTTGCACCTTCAAAAATATATATATATATATAATATATATACATATATATATATATATATATATGCTTTTTCATATTTGTCTTCTTCATTTTAATTTTCGGGCTCTATAGCGTTTATATTTTCCCCATATTTACACCATCCTGTCCCCCACCTTCTCCTGAGACCCCATCCATTAACTCTCAAATTCATTTTCTTTATCAAATATAGGCAAATAAATACGTAAGTACGTTTAGTGTTGCTCTTATGTATGTGTTTTTAGGACTGACCACCTGGTATTGGATAACCAATTAGGGAGCTCCCTCTGTGAAGAGTTATTCTCCCTCTCTCCACACTCATTAATATCCTGTAGCTACTCATCTAAAGCTAGGTTCTTGTGAAATTTCAAAATCCATGTTGTCATATCGACTGGTATTGGCACTGTTCAAGTCTTACTTAGGCAATCACACTGTTGTGATTTAATGGGTACAACATCAGATATATATATATGGCAGACATCCTGGTCCTTTCTAATTTTTAAATAATTATGACACTGTGTTTCTTACCCATGTGTATAAAGGGCATGTGTATGAGGGCAGCTAAGTGACATTCAGTAATAAAGGACATAGATTTATATATAATATGTAGAGCCCACCTGACTTACTACAGAACGATATTTTCGTATGATTTATTATAGATCTAGTGATTTTTTTCTACTTGCCTGCTTAGCATCATCTGGAGTTTACATGTGGTATCTGACAAGGATCCTTGGAATCTGCAGTATTGCATTTCTTCCTTCTAAAGACCTAACAAAGTAGATTCTACTATCAGTACCTGTGCAGCAACTTGTACAGAGGAATCTTTGAAACTGGTATCTTTACAATTGATATATTATAAATGCCTCTTGATGGAGAACTCTTAATTTTATATTTTCTATGCTAGAATATAAAATATAGATATGCTGTATTGTAGGTTAGGTAATTTTCTTAACGGAAGGTGTAACAAAATAATAAAAACCCAGTGACGGTTATTGGGATTCAAGATGAAAGATCAGAGAAGCAAAACAGCCAGCCACCAGCTCACCTTTACCTCAGGCTGAAAGGGCTGCCCAGTCCTCAGAGTGGCTGGAGAATAAATTTCTGAGACTGAGTGCTGAATGCCTCACTCCTGCCTTATATGCCTCTCTAGAGCTGGGATTAAAGGCATAGGATTCCCAAGTGCTGAGTCTCCTTTGTGTGAGCTGTTTCTCTTTTAGACTGATTTACTCTAATGTAACCCTGGGTGGCCTTGAACTCACAGAGATCCATCTGTCTCTGTCTCCTGAGTCCTGGGATTAAAGGTGTCACCACCACTGCCCGGCCTCTATGGCTTGTGGCTGGCTTTGCACTCTGAACCCTCAGTCAAGCTTTATTAAATCATAAATAATTTATCACCACAGTAAGGGCATTGCCATTTATTTAGTATCTGTCACTAGCTACTTCATATAGATTCTTATCAATCATACAGTTCGCTGTGAACATGGTTTAGGATGCTTTTTCACAGATGGGCAGTTCTTTGCCTAAAATGCCATGGGAAGAGAATGTGGAGAAGTCTGTAAGATTAAGGAAATAGAAACAAGTTATAAGGGCATGTAATGAATACAGAGGTTTAACATGGAGATGAGTTTGACAAGTTATTGCCATGGCAAGTGTAGAAAAATCTATCATTGTAAAAGGCAACGATCCAGAAACGGACCACATATAGACCTCGCAAACAAATTGTGCAATTTATTTGGTTGGTAAGCAGTAAAATATTTTCCTATAACAAGGAGGATTTGTTTCTCTGCCTCTGTCAGGTTTGCTGTTGTTTACTGATGCGCTTTAAGTAGGGATTGTGGGAAATGGATCCTTAAGATAGGAATGAGTCGCAATCAAGACAGCTTCTGTCTCTAAACTACCTGTGTCTCCTGCTTTCTCTCTGCTTCGAGAAACTAGTGGAGTGGAACTAAAATGATGCAAAGATGAGTTCAGAGATTGAGATGTTCAGAGATGGACTATGCTTATGGCCCGTTTTGATCTGGAACAACAAATACTGTCTGCTTTCCTTAACTGAAAGGAAGAGTTTCTGAGAAAACAACAATAGCAACCCAAAGTAAACACATCAAAAGCGTTCTGAGCTTCTTTTGACAGTCTCTGTCGTTTGTGTACAAACTGGCCAACTCAACCTTCCATCGATTCCGGTGACACCGAGGAAGACGCGTTTGTGCACAAGCGTATATCAGCCTATGAATGTTCTGTTCATATGTCTGTGTTCATATTCCACAGCACTGATTATCTTTTCCTGCGTGAACAAACACATACCGTTAAGTTTATTTTTTCCACGTGAGTAAGCACATACAGTAAGTTTTGGGTGAACGAGATTATGATGTGTTTGAAGTCAACCCCAGCCTCATAATGAGAGACTACAAAAGTGAACTTCTTACTCACAATGTGTGTCCACAGCAAGTTCCTAGGCTGGCAGCATAGCCTTCATCTAGAATATCACGAGTTTTGTAATAAAAAGAGATCACAACCAATCTCATAGTATGTTGAAGGGCTTCCGCCCGCCTGCATCCGTTCTTTCCCTATCATCAAAGTTGGTCAGTAGCACAGAAAATACATCAAAAGTGAGGTACTGTACTATAGCATGACCGTAACATAGCGGGTTACAGTTGCATGAAATGTGCGTATCTGCTGAGGACAGTGTTGGTGGGTGTTAAACCCGTCAAAACTCCCGTGACAGTCCTCGTAAAATAGATTCATAAAGTCTTAAAATTGAAATGAAAGCACAAAATATCCTACTTAACCAAAGTGACCCTGAACAGAGAGCCATGCTATAGGTGGTGTAATACCAAGTTCCAAGTTACACCGCACAGCACGGCACTGGCTTCCAGCAGACGGATGCCGCACAGGTAGACCTAGGCATAGAAACTGGGTTTCCAGCTCTCTGATATCAATGTGTGCCGAAACATAGGTTGGAAAAATATATCACGAGTTCCAGTAGGTCTTAATAATAAAAACCCAGAGACAGATATTGGGGTTAAAGCTGAAGATCAGAGAAGCAAAACAGCCAGCCACTAGAGAGGTCTCTCCTCTACCAGTGCTCAGACCGAAGGGTAATCCTGTACTCAGACTGCATCTCCAGACTGCATCTGTCTCCACCAAACCCCAGAGTGCACCAAGCTGTGGTCTCCTCTTGCCTTGTATTCCTCTCTGGTGCTGGGATTAAAGGTGTGTCACTCCAAGTGCTGAGATCATCTTTGTGTGAGCTCTGTTTCTCTTTTAGACTGAAGCCATTTCGAGTAGCTCTGGGTGGCCTTGAACGAGCACATATCTGTCTGCCTCTGACTCTCCCGAGTGCTGGAATTAAAGGTGTGTGCCACCACTGCCTGGCCTCTATGGCTAACAAGTGTGGCTAGCTTTGCACTCTGCTCTTCGGGCAAAGCTTTATTTATTAGATCATGAACAAAATACCACCACAGAAAAAGGATACCATCTTTAACAAAGGGTGATGGGAAAAATTCCATAATAACATGTGGAAAAATGAAACCAAATCCTTCTCACCCTCTACAAAAACCATCTCAAGGTCCAAATTAGAGACCTCTGTATACAACCTGGAACTTGAAGCAAACATGGGGTGACCTCCTGACCAGCTCCAGTAGCTCAGAACATAATAGCAAGAATTGAGAAATTGGATTGGATCAATTTAATAAGCCTCTTCCCTGCAGAGGAAGTGATTACCATAATGAAGGAACTGGACTACAAAATGAGAGAAATGTTTTCCAGCTAGTCATCGGCAAGGAATTACTATTCAGAGTGCATAAGGACACAAAGAATTAAACACAAGAATAATAAGTAATCTAACCAAAATATGTACAAGTGAACTAAACAAAGAGGTCTCCAAAGAAGTACACAGGTCAGCAAATAGGTGAAAAAATTCTCAGCATCCTTGGCCATAACGGAAGTGCAAATCAGAGGTGTACTGAGACTCCCCCTTGCCCCAGGCCAGTCAGTTACCATCAAGAAAACAACAGTGGGGGCTGAAGAGATGACTCAGTGGTTAAGAGCACTGGCTGCTCTTCCAAAGATCCTGAGTTCATTCCCAGCAACCACATGGTGGCTCACAACCATCTGTAATGAGATCTGGTGCCCCCTTATGGCCTGCAGGCAGACATGCAGACACAACATTGTATACACAATAAATCTTGAAAAAAGAAAACAACAGTAGGAAGTCGTAGTTATGCTGTAGGGACAGAAAGGAACCACGATACTGTGTAGGTATGCAGATTAGTTCAGCTAGTATGGGCATCAGTGTGGAGAGGCCTCACAGTATAAAAAGTAGAAGCTAAGAAATACGTAGTACCCGTTTGGTTTGGAGTATTACCCTTCTTGAACCTCAATCTCCTTACTGATTTAAAAGGTAAATAAGTGATAGTGAGTGACTTCCTTGGAAAGTTTCAAAGATTTATAGGGATATTCTGAGAACTATATGACGGAATATGGAGAAACGTTGGGCCTTATTTTAAACATAGGAGATTGCTTTTTTTTTTCATATAGCTTGTTTGTAATTCGTATGAAAATACTTATTTTCAGGAGTCAGAAATTAAAATGTAGTCTGTGTAGCAGGCGTTTTCTTTTGGGCTACCAACCGGATCCCAAATTAGGACACAGAGACTCATTAGTTATGAATGCTCGGCCTAATTTAGCTTTGTTTCTGACTAGCTCTTTTAACTCTAACTTAAATTAACCTGTTTCTCTTTATCTACTTTTTTTTTTGCCTCAGTGCTTTCTACTTGTCTTTCCTTCTGTATATCTTCCTTTTACTGTTTCTTCTGTCTGTCTGTCTGTCTGTCTGTCTGTCTGTCTGGCATCTGCCAGGCTTCTTGCCTTGGGCGTGTCCCTCTCTTTATACCTTGGTCTTTCCTCTCTTCTTTTTTCCAGGCTAGACTTTTTCCCCTCCTACTTGTTCTCTCTGAAGTCTAGCCCTGCCTGCCCCTCTCCTGCCTAGCGATTGGACCTTCAGCACTTTATTAGACCAATCAGGTGCCTTAGGCCAACAAGGTGGAAAAAAAAATGCAACACCTTTTTACATAATGAAACACACATCCTTCCGTTGTTAAACAAATGTAACAGGTCTGTATATAGCTGAATATTCCACAGCTGTCTTAACCATTCTTTCTAAGTGAAAACAAAAGTCTTCAAAAGCAGAAGAGATAAAAGTTAAGTATCAGTATTATATGGATAAGTAAGTATTATATGGATAAGTAAGTAGCTAGAGAAAGAAGGGTGAGAAGACCTACTCTGTCTTTTTCTTTTCCTTTTCTTTTTGGCCTGGGAATGCTGGCCTGCTGAGTCTGTGAGAGTCATGGCCATAACCCACCCCTCTCTCTGAGTGAAGGTCTGGAGTCATTCTTCCATTAAGAGAACTTCCTAGAGTCCTTCCTCCATCAAAAAAACTTCCTACTGTATTTGACGTTAGTACTTTGTCTTACCATAACTCTTGGTTACATAAATTTCACCGTCTAGGATGAATCTTAAGATATTAAATATTAGAGATTTGGGATTCAGCAACTAGGCCATCAGTAAGGAGGTGAAGTATAGTAAGACAGGGAAAAAGCTGTAAAGGAAAATGCTAAAGCCTGTCTTTTCTAATTTATAAATCTGAAAAGGGATGCCTAGAATAAATTAGCCTAATATTTCAATTTTCACATGAATACAGATGCACTTTTTTCTACAGATTTTAAGATCTACATATTTTACACTTGCAGGGAAAGAATGGACACTGGGGGTTTACTGTGCCAGGAACTTGGGAGCTTTGAATCTGCCTCATTTATTCATTCAAGTCAACCCAGTAGAGGAAAAGTCAAAGTCAATGTTGGTAGAACAATGATGCCTTGGAGTGATTAAAAAAATTAATTAAAGCTGGGCGTTGGTGGCGCAGGCCTTTAATCCCAGCACTCAGGAGGCAGAGGCAGGTGGATCTCTGTGAGTTCGGGGCCAGCCTGGTCTCCAGAGCAAGTGCCAGGATAGGCTCCAAAGCTACACAGAGAAACCCTGTCTCAAAAAACCAAAAAAAAAAAAAAAAAATTAAAAGTAATGAAACACAGATTTCTATTTAATGAAGCAGTTCCCATAATTTGAAAAGAAAATACATACAACTATACAGAGTTATTTTAGATAGGATGTTCTCTCCATATCCTGGCTGTCCTGCGCACCAAGCTCGCCTCAAACTCACAGAGATCTGCCTGCCTCTGCCTCCCAAGTGCTGGGATTAAAGGCATGCACCATCAGACCTGACTATTAATTTGTCTTAATGAAAATTTTAAATAAATATGTAAAATTAATGTGGCTTTCTCTCCAATATTCTTCAGGTGAGGATAGTACTTTAATGTGTTTATATTTTAGTTATCTTTGGTTTGAGAACAAAAAAAGCACAATAAAATAATGCCCCTGTTCTTTTTTTTTTTTTGAATGTTACATATGTTTTTTTTTTATTAGTTCAAATTAGGAACAAGCTTGCTTCAGATGTCAATCCCTTCTCCCTCTCCCTCCCCTCCCCCCAACATCCCACCTGCCCCTAGCCATCCCCCCTCCACTCCCCAGGCAGGGTAAGGCCCTCAAAAGGGGCTCCCCAAAGTCTACCACATCATCCTGGGACAGGCATAGGCCCTTCCCAATGTGTCCAGGGCAAGAGAGCATCCCTTCACATGGGATGGGCTCTCAAAATCCCTTCTTTTTTTTTTTAAGACCTTACATATTTAATACAGTGCGTTACCCCTGTACAAATGGAAAAAAAATTAAGTTCAACATTTCTAGACCAATATGGCTGTTAATTTTTGTACAATGCCAACTCAACATGGTAAACTGGGATACTTTTTTCCAAAGTTGACAGCACAGCTAAAGTTTCCAAAAATTCAAATTATATATATATATATATATATATATATATATATATATATATACAATAATGGCAGTATGTTATACATCAATAGCAGCAACAGCTTTTCCAGGTTCTGCATTCACTTGAACAAAATTATAGAGACATCCAGCACTCCCCATTAAAAAAAAAAAAGTAAAAAACAAAATCCTAGAAAAACAGCACAGTTCTGTTACTCTTGTGGTACCTGAATGCCCTTGTTCTTAAGCTGTTAGAAATTATTGTGTGTATAGTAAAATCACCAATTTAAACAGTATTTCATATTTCATTAAAATTATTTTTTGCTGCGTACATATTTCTTTTAGATACTTTTACAGGGAAATCGATTCAGTCAAGTCTTTCCGACTACACTCTGGAATCCTGATTAAATGTGGACAGTTTGAAATTAAATCCTCTCTAATTTGGTCCGTTACTTTATCAAGATGTAATCTGTGTTCAGTCTGTAAACAGTAACTGGCCTTCTGTGCTGAACGGTAGTCTCGACTCTGCTACCCACAATGCTAGGTGTTTCCTGGGTTCACTGTAAAATGCAATCAGGCTGAGGATGGGTCCATGGTACAGCGTTTTCTGCCATGCATCAGGCTCTTATTTCAGTGTCTAGCAACACCCCCACCACACTCAAATTAATAATAGTGAAATTTAATTTTAAGAAGTAAAATATAATCAAGTATCTGTTTCGGGTAACCCTGCTCAGATACCCCTTGGGGGAGGGGTGAGAAGACGGAGCACCAAGGACTCAGGCCCTGGGAGTCATTGAGCAGCAGAGCAGGCTCCAGACTTGTTCATTAAGGAAGTTAGGTCTGCCTTTATACCCCCTCTCAAGATCCCATTGGCTCATCAGCTGACTCTGCTGTATTGTCCTTTCCTCATTGTTGTCTCTGGTCAGGTGTCTCACTGTCAGTGTCTCTGGGTGTAGAGGCAGGCTTGGCTGGGAGAGGAAGTGCCCGCCTTGCATGCTCACGTGGGCTGGCCTGGACACCAGGGGTAGGGCGACTGTGGCTTGGGTAGGCTGGCCACAGTTTCTCCTACTACTATCTTTACCCAAATTCGCTTTCTATGTCTTGGGCTTAAGGACACCTTTTTTTTTTTTTTTTTTTTTGGATAATTGTTTTGAACTTTGTCTGTTTTTGTTGTCTAAAGTCAGGAATTATTCCAAATAAAATCTCAGGATAAATTATTTAAAAAAAAATAACAATTAATGAAAAAAAGAGGCCATGAACTTGAAAGGGAGCAGGGACAGGTATGTGGGAGGGTTTGGAGGGAAGGAAGGGAAGGGAGAAATGTGATTATATTATAATCTCAAAAGTAAAAGGTAATAATAAAATGTTGGGCATAATCATACAGTTTGTTTTAAAGTCAGGCATATATAGCTTTAAAAAAAAAACTATCAAACAGAATTCTCTGTTTTGCTTAAAAGGTATCTAAATCCAAGGCTATATAATATAAACATGGTGTGAGCTACATGTGTTGTTTAAAATGTTCCTGTAGTTAGGGCCAGCAAGAGGATGCTCAAAGAGTAAAGACACCTCCCTGCTGGCTGGCTTGGGCTTGGCTCCTGTTTCTAGAACCCACAAGGTAAAAGGGGAGGACCAATGTCCATCTTTGTCAGCTGTCCTCTGGGCCCCACATGCATGCTTTGACACATGAGCCACCTCTCGCTGGAAATGAATGATTGTAATAAAAAAAAATCTGTGCAAGCAACATCCAAAAAAAAAAAAAAAAAAAAAAAGCAGGTGGGCAAATGTTTTTGTTTTTTTTTTTTATTAATTTTTTTTTATTAGTTCAAGTTAGGGAACAAGCTTGTTTCACATGTAAGTCCCTTCTCCCTCTCCCTCCCCTCACCCCCATCCCTCCTCCCCACCCCCAACCTACCCCCACCCCATCCACCCACCACTCCCCAGGCAGGGTAGGGCCCTCAATGGGGGCTCTGCAAAGTCCACCAAATCTTCCTGTGCTGGGCCTGGGCCCTTCCCCATGTGTCCAGGGCCAGAGTGTAACCCTTCACGTGGGATGGGCTCTCAAAGTCCCTTCTTACACCAGGGAAAAATGCTAATCCACTTCCAGAGGCTCCCTGGAGTGCAGAGGCCTCCTTATTGACATCCATGTTCAGGGGGCTGGAACAGTCTTGTACTGGCCTCCCCGACAGCATCTGGGGTCGATGTGCTCTCCCTTGTTCAGGCCAACTGTTCCTGTGGGTTTCTCCAACCTGGTACAGACCCCTTCGATCTTCATGCAGAATTATTTTTAATAATACCCATTTTAGCCTAGTGTAATAAACATCATTTCAGTTTGTAAGCAATATTGAAAAGCATTACTGTAATATTAACCACTTTTGTATTATCTTCAAAACTGAATACACACATTCCACTTAGGGCACACATCTCAGTTAAGTTTAAAATCCCAGCTCCTCCCTTGTGTTGGCCTTCTGCAAGTGTTCAGTAGGCACCTCTGGCTGTTGGCTGCCATGTTGGTTAACTTAGGGGAAACAGCATTCCAGGTTCAACCTTTGACCAGGGAGAATTTCTAGTCTGTTTTTGGAGTCAGTGGTTGGAAGGTATCTTAATATGATTGACTGTGCCTCATACTTCAATTAATGTTCAGATGTACAGTGTTCAGTTCATATGCATTATTTTGAGATAGAATGTAATAACCTATACCAAGAATTGCCTTTCATCTGTTACATTCCGTTTCAAGTGGTGTAATGTTTTAAAAGGAAAACAATGAACGCTAAACTCGGGAATCGATTGCTTTTTGTCTTCCAGCTGAGCAGAAATTACTAGTTAGGCATAGCTAAAATTATTACATAAAAAAGTTATATTCACTGATGCCGAATGTGTTGTGGGACTTTATTTTCCCAACTGCTGCCTCCATTAATGAATTACACTTATTAATTTAGGCCTATGATTTGTCAACTTCTTTCATTTGCAAAATCTATGCTATCTCAGTACTTTCTCCTGATGCTAAAAAGATATCTGTACAATTCCGTGCCTGTAGCCTAAAATGTAACATGGTTGGACATCACATGTTTTTCCGTGTGTGTGTGTGTGTGTGTGTGTGTGTGTGTGTGTGTGTGTGTGTGTGTGTAGTGTGTGTGTAGGTAGGTAGTTCATGTCTGTGTGTGCATGGTTGGTATGGGAATACAGGTGTTGAAGCAGAGGTAGACATCCCTTGTCTCTGTCACTTTCTACCTTGTGTGTTGAGACAGGGTAGAACACTAAAATCGCAGCTCACTGATTGACTGCCTGGCTGGCCAGCACCTCCTTGGGCTCTCCTAGCTCTGCGTCCCTGGCGCTGGGAACACAGCTGTGTGCTGTCATGGCTGATCTTTTAATACTATGAGTAGGATCCAGACACGAGGCCTCATGTTTGCACCACAAGCTCTTTCCCCACTGAATGTTCTCCATGGTTCCAACACATTTTTAAGTTTTCCTTTAGTGAGGAAGATTTAGTAAAATACTTTTATATGTTAATTAGCTTGGGAAGAGTCAACCTTCTAATGAAATGAATCTAAACTAGCCTAGGGCTGGATTTAGGAATTACTCTGAGACCTTGCTCAGTTCCTTAACTATAATGAAAATCACATTTGATAGGTTTGGCACTAACTTGAGAAACAGTAGATTAAAACATTATTTAACGCTATGGTTAGCTGTGGAAAGATGATAATTTCATTTTTTTTTTAACCTTCAGGCATCTCCCAAACACGCCTGTCTTATTCTTTGGTATGCTTTTCTTCATGCTTGGTTGTTTTTAATTTTTCCATCACAACTGTTGATTTCTCTAAGACCGAGTATTTTTTTGTGAACAGCATCTGTCAAAGATTCAGTTTGTGTTCTGTGCTTTTACTTCGTCACAATTTGTAAGTCGTCATCAGGGTTCGTCATTCTGGTTCATAAGTTGCAGCTGCTACAGAGAGGGGTTTATTTGCTGTCTCTGGCCCCAAGTCACAATTGATAGTCTAGCGTGAAGACTACGGATTCGTCTTCTTCCCTCCACACCTCAGGAGAGGACAGGAGAGTGTCCATTTGGCTTGGGCTTTGGGAAAGCGCTGTGGGTTTCCCTGTTCCCTCTCCTCAGACATTTTTACTACAATGCACGAATTGCATTCTTTGGTACCATTATGCAGATTAATGCTGGAAACTTATAAGGCTGGCTTTTCAGAACATTAAAGGAATTTTCATTCTTGGTGGCTCCAGAATTGCAGTTTTGGATGTAAGAGGTAGATTTTGTATCCATAGGAAATAATAATAGGAGAGAATAATGCTGGCAAGTTTGGGGAGTACATAAAGGTTTAAAAAAAAAAAGAATGCAGAGAATTTCCAGGCTTCCACTGCTAAACAAGGCTTTAAATAATATTTTAATCTAATGTTTCTTAAGTAAGTGTAAAACATATCAAATGTGATTTCTATTTATGCCATGACTTTTATTTTCCCCAAAGCACTGATATATAAATTCTTGAAAGTAATAGTTTTATTCTGTTCTTATTCACAGGAAAAGATGTTTTAAGGCTGAAGGAACATATTATAACTTCGTTGCATTAGGCATTTAGAGACCGGTGATAAATTAGTGTATCTAATCAAGCCATGTGGAAAGCTTTGCTTACAAAGCACCTGTGTGTGGATTTCCATGGTACAGATGTTAGGGCTAGAAATTAACTTAGAATTAGGATTTAGAAACCATTAAAATTCCATTTTAAGTGGAGAAACTAAAGCTCAATACACTGAATTAATCACATTTGGCCAGATGCATAGTGAGAAGTTATTATTTATACTAACTGTAAACTAAGGAAAATACAAGTATTCACCAATAAGAATAGATAAACTATTTTGTATAACAATTCAGTGTGACAAAACTTCCATATATAACTGTAATATAGAGAAAATGATAAGTTGATACCAAACGTGGGCATTCATGTCTTTGTTTTGGGTAAATAAACAACGAATTGCGTAACTGTATTTTAAGAATTTCTAGACTAGATCTAAGTAATATAGGTGATAGAAATAAGAATAGGGGTTGCCTATCAGGCTTAGAAATTTATTATAAGGGAAATGGGGAAAGTTCGTGGAGCAAGAGATCTGTACCTTAAAATCAGTGTTGGTTATGAGTTTATAATTAAGTAACCATAATCTCATTTTTCACTTTGTATCTTCATTTTTTTCTTCTGTGTATCTTCAGAATGCAAGGTAGATATTAATGTCCATTTTATATGCATTTTCAGAATAGGAGGGAGATATTTTCAAGATGGCCATAATAAATGACAACATTAGTAAGACAAATAGGGAGAGATAAAGATGGGTGAAAATACTGAAGAAGTTGATGCATTTTGGGCTATAGAAGAGCAGATGGGTACTGGACTATGTCTGTGATCAGCAACAGAGGAAAAAGAAGAAGTAACGCTTCCATGATGACTCTGCATTCAATCTTTTCATGTTTGATGGGCCTGCAGTAATTAAACACGCTAATGGTTCTCAGTCCGAAGTTTCTGGATGTTCATGAAGGGTGCAGATCAAATCCAGCCTCTCACTATTCATCCTCCAACCGCCCCATTTGAGCCTCTCGTGATCACTGTGTTCTTCTAAACTGAGCTTTGTTTATATTTTATCTGGCATACATGTGTCTTATTTCACACGCATCTTCTAGTTCTGTTCATCTTACGGTCAGTGGCAGGACGTCATTGTATGTGGATAAATAACACATAATGAAGTATGAGTGTACACACACATCTCCTTTGCCCACTCATCGGTTGGCCTGGTTGATTCCATATCTCCACTGTTGTGAATGTTGTCGTATGGACATGGAAATTCAGGTATCATTTTTGTATGCTTATTTCATTTTTATGTTGAATATGAATACAAAGTAGGATATGCAAGTCAGTTCTTTGATTGAGCAGGAGGAGCTGGTGGAGGATGCCCACACTGTTCCTCAGAGGACTTGTATTCATGTATACTCTCACTAAGGGTGCATAAAGGTTCATTTTTCCTCCACATCCTGGAAGAATGAGCCATTACTATCTATGTGGAGGTAGAGTGTTTTGGTACTATTTACTTTATTTATTTATTTATTTATTTATTTATTTATTTATTTTGGTTTTTTGAGACAGGGTTTCTCTGTATTGTTTTGGAATCTGTCCTGGAACTCACTCTGTAGACCAGGCTGGCCTCGAACTCAGAGATCCGCCTGCCTCTGCCTCCCGAGTGCTGGGATTAAAGGCCTGCGCCACCAATGCCCAGCTGGTACTAGTTATTCTAACTGTGTTTAGTTGATGTCTCTTGGCAGTTTTGATTTTATTTTTTCATGATGGATAATTATATTGAGATTTATCATGTGGTTGGCTATTTGCATTTCTTCTTTTAAGATTTTTTTTTTTTTTTTTTTTTTTGCCTTTGGGCTATGGAGATTGCTGAGAGATCAAGAACAGTTTTTGTTCATGTAGAGGACCCAGCACCCACATGGTCATTCACAACCGTTCACAACTCAAGTTCCAGAGGCTGAGCCCCGCCCCCCCCCCATCTGATGTCTGTGGGCATTGCCTGCATTCTGTGTACATGCATGCAAGAAGAGAAATTAACCAATACACTTAAAACAAACATAATAAAGACATCTGAAAAAAAAGATTGCAGTACTTTTTCTGTTAATTTCTGAATATTTTTTAGGCTTTGAATAACCCCGTTTTTCGGAAGAACGTTTCTGAAAGTAGTTTCTTCTTCTATTCCAAATGGAATATTCTCTTCACTCTAATGATTGCTTAATTGTGCAGCCTTTTAGTTTTATATTATCCATTTGTCTATTTTTGCCTCTAATTCTTGTTCCTATGTCAGAGTCTTGAAGTGTTTCTCTGTATTTTCTTTTCTAACCAGAGTTTCAGATTTTTGTGTATTTGGTTGACTTGGATTGATTTTTGTGCAAGGTGACTGACGGGTTGTTTGAGTATTGCAGATGAATATTCAGCTTTCATAGCATGGATTTCATAGAGGCTGCCTTTTCTTTAGCATGTTTGTGTTGTTACTGTCAAGAAGCAACTGGCTGTAGAGGTGTTCCTGTATTCTGTGGTAGTCTTGGTGCATGTCTGTTTAGAAGGCATACATGGGGTTTGGCTACTGTAGCACTCTAAAACTTATCAGAATTAGGAGTTGTTATGCTTTTCATTTTGTTCTCTTTCTTCAGGATTTCCAGAGCTCCTTGGAATGTCATTGGTATATTGGTTGGCATTATATTGAATCTATAAATTGCTTTGAGTAATGTTTACATTTTAATATCAGTTCTTGCAATCTATAAACATTGAGATGATTTTCAGTTTGTTTCTTCAATATTTTCATCAAAGATTTGTAATTTTGTAGAATCTGTGGAAGTCTCACTTCTTTGGTTACATTTATTCTTAAATTTGTAATTAATGTGAATATGACCTTTCATAAGTTTTCATATATATTCATGTATGAAAATGCTATGAATTTTCTAAGCCCATTTTGTAACCTGTGTGTTACTAATTTTTTATTAATTTTAATAATCTTTTAATTAAATCTTTACTTTTTTTCTATCTATAATGTTATCATCTACAAGTTGGGATCATTTAGCTTTCTCCTTTCTTGTTTGTGTGTCTTTCATTTCTTTCCCTTACTTGCTCTGTCTAAAACTCAGTATTACTTAAAAATCTCAGCATATTTTTCAGATTTGGGAGTCATCTGTGATATGTCATAAGAAAGGAGGAGAGTTGTTCGCAGCAAGCCATGAATGCTCAACCATTGCTTTTGTGTAGAGCTTGTCCACTGATGAGTATTCTGTTGGGGACACATAATGCTTTGATTAAAACAATTAAATATTTTTCTCATGACTTTTCAGATAACATAACACACACAATGAAATAAAATAACAAAATAGCACTGTCTTTGAGCACTCTAGCTCATTCTTTGCCAGCTTGTGTCCTCTCTGCCATAGCCACCATCATCACCTGGTTTCCAGAGCATATCTCAGAGTCTGTTTGACTCTGATCTTCTTCACAAGTGCTGTTTCTTAAGGTTCAATCCCTCCACCTTCTTTGTTACTTCAACTTTTCTGGTTTCATGTTTTATTGATCCATGACATTTTGGTCACATTTTTATTCTCTGTTTTACTCCATATGTATCTTCCCATAGAATACAAGTTTTATTAGGGCACACACATTATGTGTGCAAGTTTATAGGTTACAGCTTTATTGGGTTAGCAGAGTAGCCTGGGGTTATAGGTGATTTCCAGGAATATTTTAAATGAATGGTTTGAAGTCTGAAGGTAGTGTCATGAGTTTAACTAATGACCTAACTGTTGACTTATACATATCCCTCTGTGTATAGGTGCACAGTTCTAGTGATTCCAATCACGAATACAAATTCTCAGAATGATATGTCTGAGGAGAAGGACGAAAGCTAACACATCCTCTTTATGGAAAGGGATGCTAGCTGGTATTAGAGTTTTCTGCAGAAATAGAAGCAGTAGAACTCATACAAATATCTAGAAAGTTTTAGTCTAAGGGTGGCTCACATAATTATGAATAGAGAAATTCCACTTGGTGTTATCTGCAAGATGAGGATCAGAGGCCACTTTATGGTATATATATAGGTCTTTCTCCGAGTCCAGAGCCCAAGAATTAGAAATGCTGATGATGTCTGAGGGTCTGAGAAGATGGATGTCACAGCTCACCAAATTGACTATTCCTGTTTTGGTTTGGTCGGTTTTTGTTGTTCTATCTAGGCCTTCAAATGATGACTTCTGTAGGGGCAATTTTCTTAAGCCAGACCACCAACTCACTTTCTATTTATTTCCAGAAGTACCCTTATATGTACACTAAATCCAGGGTCTTTTAACCATCCTGGTGTCTCTAATTCAGCTATGCTGGCACATAGAATAACCATGACCACATATCCCACTAATAAGCAGGTACCAGCTTGGCAAACCTAAGCAACAAAGGGGCTAAGAATCTCCCCCCTTTTTATGTTTTGGACTGTTTTCTGTTTAGATGAAAACTGTAAGAAGGAATCTGTGCATGAATATCTATTTACCAAAAGGCTTTTGCATGTTTCTCTATTGATTAATGCCTCAATCTTATCTTTTATTTTAAAGCTATAATTCACTTATCATTCTCTTGTAAAAACTACTCAGTGCTAAAGATCTATAAAAGAAAATTGAAGGTCACTTAAATGGGTACCTGAGATAGGAAAAATAAATTCTCAATATTTAAGTACTTATTCTCTTATTATTTATAAATTGTTGGTGGTAAAATACAAGTATTTCTTAGTTTGATATGAAATATGACTTACATTGAGCTAAATTGACTGTAGAAAGTGACTATATATATTTGGCATGTCTCTTAACAATAAAGAATTATTCAAGTCACTTATTAAAAGATGCAATTTGTATTTCCCATAAATACTCATTAGATTCATGTAGCTGCACCCATTCGATTCAAAGAGATTCTATAATAGATTCCTTCTTGAAATCCACCATCTCTGTCATCAGGAAATTCAATCTTCTTAATTGAAAAATCCGTGATGAGTAATCTTTGCAACTAAATTTTTAAACCTCAGAGTAAGTGTGCTGTTCAAGAAGTGTATATTTAATGGAAAATATTTAACTACAAATCTCATTCAGAACAGTGCTTACAGAAATGAACTTTCTACTCTTCACATCCTCGAGTGAAATTGAAATTCTTCTACTAAGCAAAACATTTGCAGAAAAATACAGTCAAATCTTCAACAACCATAGCAAGTTACCATTCACGAGTCTATACACAAACTTTAAATTATACATGTGTGTGTGTGACACCCATACATACATATGCATATGATATATGTATACATACATATTATGATATATGTATACATACATATATCTAATATGTACACATATTTGTATATATCACATACATTGAATTTACATAGGCAATATAACATAGCGGAATACATTCTAGAGTCTGTTATGTGATTACAGTGTCACAGAGCCTAAGATCCATGGCGAACTAGCTGAGGAGTACGCTCTACTATATGTTCATTTGACTTATTCTTTATTTCGTTTCTTTGGCGAGTAAATACATGAGCAACGGTTGGTACTTTGTGCTGTGCTTCTCAAGTTTTTCAGAGAAGGAGATTCTGAACTCTTTCCCACTAGGCTGGTTGTGTTCTTAGAATCAGGAGGGTGGGACAGTAGGCTTGGGTGGGGACCAAGATGATCATTCTCTATTACAGGATTTTGTGTTATTTTCTTATTTTCCATTGTGTTTATGAAACCTGGTCTTTACCTGTTCTGGGTCCTCATATTTGGGGTTGCCATTTTGTGAGACTAATCTGCCGTTCTCCTGCCTGGGGTAGTCACTGGGCTCCTTAGCGCTGTATGGAGTTGGATCTAAGACTCTGGGCTCCTTAGCTGATCAGCTCCCAGACGCAGCTCTAGCCAGTCCACTGCCTTCACGAATGTCTCCCCCATCCCTATCTTTCTGTGATTGTCAAGTGAATGGAGTACTGTTCATCCTCATTCTTGATGCCATACGATGTCCAGCCAGTTCTACCAAATCGCCTCTCCCTTGTTGTTCTTTCCAGCCATTCTCTATCCTCAGCTTCCCTCCTTTGCCATTGTCTGTCTTCTTGATACTGTTACTACTCTTAGTTTGTGTCTTTTTTTAAAAAAAAAAAGCTCAGCTAAAACACTAATCCAGTTTGTCCTCTGACAAATCCATCATATTTTCAATGCATCCTAACTACACGCAGTACCTACCCTGCTAGCCTCCTTCCCAACACTACCAACCCCCCTTCCTGTGAGACCCTTTCCCACGTTCATGGCCTTCACACATGGAGGTCTGTGTGACTGTAGGTTTGAAACTATGCATTGGAACCTGTTGGGCTTACCAGTAGGTACTCAAGGGAGCCTGATGGCTCCCCATCTCCAACAGAGTGTGTGTGTGTGTGTGTGTGTGTGTGTGTGTGTGTGTGTGTGTGTGTGTGTGTAACCATGAGTTTAGCAGGGTGAGATAGGGTTCTCTGAGTCCTTATGCCATCCCTGACTGGCTGTTGACAGATGGAGTCTTTTGTAGACCCAGGAGAGGCAACTGCAGCAGCTGAGATTCACAGTTGCAAAGACTGTGTTGTTACCAGAAGGTAGCATCTTGCAGCCTCTCTCCCTGTCTTCTGGATCCTGCATCCTCTTTATTGGTGTTTCCTGAGCCTTAGAGTGAGTAGTAAGAGGGTCTGATTTATGCCAGAGCAATCAACAGTGGCTCGTTCCCAGCGCCTCCAGCAGAAGCTAAAACCCCACTTGGTTAAAGGTCACTGGTGTGCACTTACTCTTGTCATTTTACAAAGTGACACGTAAGAGAAAGATGCCATGCCATCGAGCTTGGGTGCAGGGTTTTTTTATTGAGGGAAAATGAATGGGAAATGGGGGAGGGGAGAAGGGAGACCAGCCTCTGGGGACAGGAACAGCACAACACACACACACACACACACACACACACACACACACACACACACACACACAGAGAGAGAGAGAGAGAGAGAGAGAGAGAGAGAGAGAGAGAGAGAGAGAGAGTAAAGGAGAGACAGAGAGACAGGCAGAGAAGCAGAGAGAAAGATGGGAGGTGGGCAGGGCTCTTTTCACAAGGGAATGTAGTGAATGTGTACAGGTGGTGCTCTTAGTGGCTGAGTTGAGGGCGGATCCTGTCAGAACGCCAAGGGCAGGGCATTACACTTACAAGAGGGAAGAGAGGCTGTCTCACTTTGTGTGGGAGCCCTGGACTTACTGATGTTTTAAAGAGTGGGTTTCATGTTACTTCAGCATATTTGGAAACTAAAAATCTAGCTGGACAACCCGTTTCCTGATGTAGTTTTCTTACTTCCAGTGTGGTAGTTCATAATGATAATGTTAGGAAACACCACCCCAACCAAATCAAGACAAGCAGCTGAGCTCAGTCCTAGCTCAGTGGGGAACAGGCGTCTCTCTGAGTAGAGGATTGCTTGTAGGAGGAAATAGGAGGGAGCATAGGCGAGCAGTTGGTGTAGTGCCAGAGATATCATCCAGGCCGAGCCAGTCGAGCAAGTATTCCTTTTCCTATCCAAGATTGCTTCCTATGACACAGAGGAAAGTGTATTTGTGTGCAATGAATGTCACACGGAAATTCCCTCCCAGCTGTGCACACATTCATCTATCTAGTTATTTTAAGCACATGGTATTATCCCAATATAGAAAAAGAAACCCTTATGAGACTTATATCTGTGCATTACTTTTAACACTGTACAGTGAACTCTTTTTTAACATTTTTATTTTAATTAAAATATAATTACATCACTTCCTTTTTCCCTTTTCTCCCTTCAACCCCTTCTATTTTGCCCCCTACTCTTTTACTCCTTCCCAAATTAGTACCCCCTCTCTTTCTACACACACACACACACACACACACACACACACACACACACACGCATATATATGCAAAAGGATATAAATAAACCCGTTTTTGTTGCTTGTATATATGTGACTTCAGGCTTGACCACTTC
Source organism: Cricetulus griseus (assembly GCF_003668045.3). Taxonomy (NCBI): domain Eukaryota; kingdom Metazoa; phylum Chordata; class Mammalia; order Rodentia; family Cricetidae; genus Cricetulus; species Cricetulus griseus. The sequence goes on along the minus strand of NC_048603.1, from coordinate 10,927,852 downwards.
TCATTGGATGATCAAGTAAGAGACTCCTCCCCGACAGAGTCTAATTCTCTCTCAGTAGTCATTAGGTAGCGGTAGTTCTTTGTGCAGTAAAATCTTCACACTTAAGAAAAGCAGCAGTTCTTTGAAAATCTACCTTGATTTTTGCCCATCAATGCAGCATATTCCTTATTACTCATTTAGAACGCATTCTGAGAAATCAAGATCTACAAAGTGTTACAGGTTGAAGATGTATTAGCTGCACAATACATGTAGACAGCACAATAGAGCTTAAAAGCCTGGTTCCTGATTCTCATAGGCTACAGTCTGCTATGTGTGTGACCCCTCCCAGTACATCTTTTGGAAAGCCCACAGAGATAACATTAGGAGGCGGGACTTTTTGAAGTTATTAGGTCACCAAGACTGTGCTTTACTGGCTGGGATTGATATCCATATGAAAGAAGTCGGAGGGAGAATTGTTGTCTTTTCCACATGTGAGGCCACAGGAAAATGTCTTTCTATAAGCCAGCAAGTGGCCTTTTATCAGACATCAGATTGGCTAGTGCCTCAATCTTGGACTTCTGTAGTCTGAAGGCCAGGAGAAAAGAAATTTCTGTTTTGTTTTGTTTTGTTTTGTTTTTGGGGGGTGGGTTTCAAGACAGGGTTTCTCTGTGTAGCTTTGGAGCCTATCCTGGCACTCGCTCTGTAGACTAGGCTGGCCTCGCACTCACAGAGATCCGCCTGCCTCTGCCTCCCGAGTTCTGGGATTAAAGGCATGCACCACCGACGCCCGGCCCGAAATTTCTGTTTTATACACCACCGGGTTAGTTTATCATGTTGTGTTCGAGGAGGAATCCAAAAACATGTTGATGGCATCTCTCATGGTTTCTGTACATCAGAGTACTAGAAGCAGCTTGGCTTGGATGCTTTTAGCTCAGAATTCCCCAGAAGATGGAGTTCATTTGCCAGGCAGGACTGTAGGTGTACCAGGACTGGTGGCGGCATGTCTCTATGATGCTGGTGGCTGGCCACAGCCGTTAGTTCTTTGCCATCTGGAACTCTCCGTGTTCCATCTTGACTCTCTAAGTGTGATCAATGCAATGAAAGAGGACAGAGCTGAGTGTCATCAGTAACCTAGCTTATGACGCCACAGTCTTTGTTTCCTCAGAAAACAGTTAGCTCTGTTCACTGTGCCACAGCAGGCAAAATCATGTGACAGTGACATAAATCACCGAAGGTCACCCTGTAAATGCCTGCCACACAGGTACTTGTCCTGGCTCACTCGATTATTAGGTTGCTCTCATAGTCAGGGTTTCTATTGCTGGGAAGAAACACCATGACCACGCAACTCTTCTAAAGGAAAATATTTAACTGGGGTGTCTGGCTCACAGATTTAGAGGTTCAGTGCATTGCCATCATGACACAGAGTGCGATGGCACGCAGGCAGAGGTGGAGTAGCTGAGAGTCCTACATCTTGCAGGCACCAGGAAGTCAACTGAGACATTGGGCAGTATCCTGAGCATAGGAAACCTCAAAGCCCGCCCCCACGGTGACACACTTCCTCTAACAAGGCCACACCCACTCCTGCAATGCCACACCTCCTAATAGTGTCCCTCCCTGTGAAATTATGGGGGGCCAATTACTTTCAAACTACCACACACACTCTCTTATCCCAGCTTGTCTGACTGGTGTTTGCACTTTCAGATGAATTCAGACTTTTAGTGTTACTAAGGAAAAAGCCAAATAAAAATATTGGTTTTTTGAAAGATACTTATAAAATTGAATCAACCCATCCAACTATATGTTTTTATGATATATTGTGAGGTCACTTGTCAGCTAACTCAGGCATCTTATATGGGCCCAATTTAAAGCTACCTCTTCAGTTAATAATAGGTTTTCACATTGTATGTGTGCTGCTCTTTTCAATGGGCAACAGATGACAGCCACACAGGGGTTTCTGTCTGAAGGGCCAACCCTCTGACCTGCACAGAAAATACTCTGGAGGAATTTTCTTTTTAAGAAAATTGGTCACTGAAAACCCCTGGGCAAAAGGACCGTGTGAGCTCTCTCAGCAATGTAAAATTGAGGCAGGGTGGGAAGGATTTTGATTCTTTAATTTCATGTGTATCTCTACATTTTTATTCAATATTGAAATAGTCACAGTACTAGGGGAGATAATTTTATGATGGTAGAACACTGGCTTCATCTTGTTGAGAAATAGTTGTCTTCCTTCATGCCAAGGAGTCAAGGTTCTAACTTGTAGCTTCTTAAATCATTTAAGTGTATATATATATATATATATATATATATATATATATATATATATATATATTTTGGAGAAATTCGTCATTTCAATTTTGAGTCCACTAGAAACCAATATAATTAGGGTACAGCATATTCTGTCTTGCAGTAAATTTTAGAAACATGTAAATGAGGCACACTATTTTCCACGGTCATTTGATTTTCATTTGGGTGCTTTGAATTTAATGAGATTTCCCTAATTTGGTGTCCAGGGGTTGATGCTGCATTTTGCTGTGGAAGGGTTTGATGACAGTCCCAGTTATCAATTGTGGGGTACATAATGCTATTTTGTGATGAGGAGGAGCCACCCTAATCCAATATAGATTTTTTTTTAAAAACCACTGTTGAGACAAAATGAGTTCTGCCAACTATATCACAGCATAGAAATATATTACTTCTATGGCAGGGATCCATGGCCAAAAAATGTTATGAATATTTTTCTGGAACTAAAATAGTGGCTGTAGGTAGGAAGTGTAAGACTCCATGCCATATGCTATTTCTCCTCTACCAGCTCTCAACACTGCAGTAGCTGAAATTTCAACTATACCCACAACCCCCCTGTATTAGGATTTTTCTGAACACCAAAGAAATCAGTGATAACATTGTTTTCTGCTGGAGATTAAAATACTGTTCGTTATTGTTTTGTTTATGGCATCCTTCCAGGAGAGACTCCAAAAAAAACTGTTGAATCAAACAATATCCTTAGTACCAGTTTTAATTGGTTCTGCAGGAAAGAGAATGCTACCACCGTCAACTTTGGGGAAATGTTGAATATGTAAACACACAGAGTTCCCTAGACCATCCTTAGACAGTGCATGGGGACATCATGTGTCACCAAATGGGCTATTTTATGAAAGTCCAGTACTTCAGAGAGCCATTCTTGTTGACTTGGGAAGAGGCAGTGTCTGTGCAGGACACCTTTCTAGGTGACATTCTTGATAAGGAGTGACCTGTCAAATGACCATTGTAGACCACAGGCATTCTCACCAGTACTGAGCTAATTCTAAAGAGAAGGCAATATTTGATGTGTTAATTAGTGATGGAACTGAATAAAATATGCTGCAGTCTAAAATTAGGTTTAATTGCTGCTATATGCAAGAGACGGAGCACAGTTTGCTCACTGCCTGAGCTGAAGTTGAATGCAGAGAGAATTTGAATTCTATGGCCTTTCTGTGACATGGACTTGAGGGATGTTGGTAACATAAAGGGAATCACTTGCGTTTCCTCTCTGTTGGGCAGTAGGCTGTAGTCTGAACCTATAAGTACTAACAGTGGGGGCCTACAGAGACTCGGGTAAACAGTCTAACGTTCCATAGCTAGTGGTCCAATGAGGGAGGAGCTCAGAGCCTGCCCAGTTTTGACTTCCCATAAGCTCTCACTCCTGGTAAATACAGAGATGGAATGCTGACAACCTGTTGTAGGCCATGTGCTCATCAGAGAAAGATCTTGATGTTTTAGGTGAAAATACTGAGACCTTGCCTGGATTTTTTTTTTCCCCATGTGTTATGTTTTTATTTAAAAAGAGGAAAAGAGAAATGCTATAAGATGAGACATGTTAACTAGCTTATTATATGGCCTGGCAGAGTAGGGAGACTAAGAGAGAAGAGGAATAGGGGTAATGACTGACTGCCATGGCCGGTCGCTATAGAGGCAGAGAGAGCACATAGGTGAGAGAGAACGAAGAAGAAACAGAGAATAGAGAGTAAAGAGAGGAAGCAGAGAGTCCTTGCCTGGATTTTTAAAGGGGAATGATGCTGGTGATGTGGAATCTTACAATTATCTCTGTGAATGCTTTAGCTTTGATGCTAGTACACAGAGTCTGATTCACTTGAAGGATTTGACTGACATAGGTGACCTGAGCAATTAGAATTTATTTTATTTTTATGTGATGGGATGTGGTCCCACTGCCCTTTAGCCCCAAATAAACACACAGAGGCTTATATTAATTATTAAACTGTTGGCCAATGGTTCAGGTTTCTTATTGGCCAGCTCTCTCTTAATTTTTAACCCGTAACTATTAATCCATGTACTTATGCATGACCTTATTTTACTAGGGAATGCCCCGAGTCCTATCTTCCTGGTAGCTACATGGCATTTCACTCTATCGGTCTTCTCCCCAGAATTCTCCTTGTCTGGTAGCCTTGCCTACCTATACTTCCTGCCTGGCTACTGGCCAATCAGTATTTTATTCATCAACCAATAAGAGAAACATATGTATGTGCACCACATGAATGCCTGGTGACCGAAGAGGTCAGAAGAGGGGGTCACTGGAACTAGAGCTACAGATGATTATGAAACACCGTGTGGATGCTGGGAGTCAAACCCGAGTCTTCTGAGAAAGAGGCCAGTGCTCTTAACTACCGAGCTGCGTCTCCAGTCCTTGAGCCGACTTTTAAAGTATATCAGATGTATTTTGTCAGAGTCATGGGTCCTTTTTGTTAGTTTCACTTTGTAGATTCTCCACTTGGCATTAATAGAGAGAGAGACAGAGAGAGAGAGAGAGAGAGAGAGAGAGAGAGAGAGAGAGAGAGAGGCATTCCAGTGGGAAGGACTATGGAAAGTCTGTATTCCCAGGACAAATAGTGTCAATTTTATCTCCCCTCCTTTTCAGTTTTAGTACTATGTGAAATTTCTGTTTGTTACTAAATTTAATTTGATGTGGCACATCTTCAACACCAAGATAAACTGTCTCTGGATTTTTTTCAATTGTGCAATGTTCTTCTAGGCTCATGGAAGACCCAAAGCCTCAGTTAACATTTTGCGTCAAATTACTTTTTAATATCAGATTCGAATTCCTACCCAACTAATTAATAGTTCATAAATATTCATAAATACTGTGATTGCTTCAGAACTGAGACGTAATAAATGGTCCCCTTAGAATCAAAGAGATGTAGTGGGATCACAGAGTCAGGCCTACAGTTATATCCCAGTGACAGTCCTTGCTTTGCCTTCTTGAGACCTGGCTTCTAACCCCAGCTCTCGTGTGGCAGCAGATAAAGTCTGTATCAGAAAACATCATCTTCACCCATGCTGAATGCCAGCCCTGATTCCACGAGTACATGTTCAAAAATTGCGATTTTTGCAACTGTTTTAAATTGACATGAATTTTCAAATAACTATGCTGTACCTGGTGGCTCCAATGGGTAATTGCAGCTGCTCTGAAAACTAAAGCAGTGGGATAAAGAATTCAAGCTGGTCGGTGCTACACACACCTTAAATCCCAGCAACTTGGGAGGCAGAGGCAGGTGTATCTCTTTGAGTTCAAGGCCAGCATGGTTTACAGATCAAGTTCCAGGACAACTCTGGACTATTAACAGAAGTACCTGTCTTGAAAAAAACAAAAAACAAACAACAATAACAAAAATATATCAAGGCCCACCTAGGCTACAGAGTGAGCCCAAGCCATTGGTGCCCTTTACTGAGACCCTGTCTCAAAATACAAGCAAAGACAAAAGTTAAGGGATATAGCTTGTTGGCAGAATGCCTGCTTGATATGTCAAAGACTCCAGGTCTGGCCTTAAGCGTGGTAAAATAAAACGATGAAGCTATACATTTATTTCACTCATGTGGCTCAACATTGGTGACAAATTGTGTAAAGAAACCCCTGGCCAATAGAAAAATATAGACATCTGATTGGGTAGAATTGTGATTCCCAAATTAAACACTTTGTTTTATAAGTTGCCATGGATTTTTTTTTTTTATCACAGAATAGAAAAGTAACTGAGACACCCTGGGTTCGACCCCCAGCACTCACAAGAGAGGCAGGGTGGTAGACACCAATATTCAAGGTAGCTGGGAGGCAGGGGCAGGAACATCAGGAGGTCAAGGTTACCACCCTTCACTGCAGAAGACTTGAGGCCATTTTCGTTTACATGAAACACTGATTGGGACAAGCAGACAGACAAAAACCGCAAAGCTTTTTGCTTTCTCCGTTAGATACAGTCAAACACAGACTAATGCAAATATCCAGACAGCTCAGTTTTCCAGGATGAAATATCTGCAAAATGATGACATGCATCATACTTTGAAGGCTGCAATCAATCTTCATTGAAAAGAATGTTCACTGAAGACGCGTAGAGCTGTTTGGCCAGCCCTGCCTCATTACGGTTTACATTTATCTGTCATCTTTCCTCTCTTGGTTGCTGGAGATTATAACCACTTACTTACACTCATGTTTTAAGTGCAGGGAGATAGATAAACTCACAGTATTAAATCGTATTCTTATTCCTTCGCCTCATTTGGGTCCCTGTAAGATGCGATGTTAAGCTTCTTCAGTAAAAGCTTAAGAAACGTCGAGGCTAGCAAATTGGAGTAGCTTAGTCTATTTGTTTTCTCTTTCGAGAGACAGTAAAATGGATCTCTTCAATTTTCAACATTACGGTGGACAGGTTTTTATTTTCTTGTTTAACGAAAGGTAATCCAAACATGATTAAGAATACAGACTGAACACTTCATTTTGGTGCAAGTGGACATTCTGAGTTTGAGATCTGGGTTTTAATTATTGATCGGTTGTATTAATAAATTTTGCATAAGTGCGAACAAGCTTAGTGTGTATTCCCTATTGGTTCATGCCCTAGATGACTTTCCAGCCAGGACACCATTAGAGCACACAGAGAGGGGCAGGACGGGGCAGGGAGTGGTGGGGGGGGCAAGGCAGGGGAGTGTCGGGGGAGGGGCAGGGAGTGGGGGGCGAAAAAGATCCTTCCATTCATACCACAATGCTTCCAGATACTTCCTGTTTTGAGCTTCTGTGGAATTTAGCTGCTGTGGCGCGATGCCTCCCCATGTCCTTCCGTAAGAGACCATCCCATCACTCTCTCTCTTTGCGCCTTCTTTTCATCTATTCCAACAAAAACTTTAAAAAGCCCCAAAGTGTTATGTTCTTGTTGACTTAAATATCAAAACTTAGAAAATATTTGTCACTCAACCACAACAACGTATATCAAAATTCCAGTCTTTCACTCTTAAAAGTGGACACCAGGAAAAAAAAAAAACCAAAAACATCAACAAAGAGAAGGAACTGGTTATATACATAAATAAATGGGCAACAATAGGTTCATATAGGCCAAAGGCCATGGCAGATAACCATGGCTGCATTACTCCACTGTGGTCCCTCTTGAATAAAGTTTATGTGTCCTGAATGTATACGCTGCTTTTATACCTACAAAGAATTCTGTCTTGAATTTAATGGAATCAACCCTGTTATTAAAAAAACAAATTGAAACTGTGGCCTTATAAGCATACACACAAAATTCTAGAGGCAGAGCCTTGGGGGTGACAAGCAAATGCTCTATCGCTGGGTTATATTTCTAACCCTTAAAAGCTGTGTTTCGTGATATTTATTGTAGCTGTCATTTGCTTCAACTTTTTTTTATTAGTTCAAATTAGGAACAAGCTTGCTTCACATGTCAATCCCTTCTCCCTCTCCCTCCCCCCCCAACCCACCCCCTCTACTCCCCATGGAGGGTGGGGCCCTCAACAGGGGCTCCCCAAAGTCCACCATATCATCCTGGGCTGGGCCTAGGCCCTCCCCCATGTGTCTAGGCCAAGAGAGCATCCCTTCACGTGGGATCTCTCAAAGTCCCTTCTTACACCAGGGAAAAATACTGATCCACTACCAGGGGCCCCATAGAGTGTGGAGGCCTCCTCATTGACAACCATGTTCAGGGGTCTGGATCAGTCCCGTGCTGGTCTCCCAGACATCAGTTTGGGGTCCATGAGCTCCCCCTTGTTCAGGTCAGCTGTTTCTGTGGATTTCACCAGCCTGGTCCCGACCTCTTTGCTCTTGATTCCTCCCTCTCTGCAGCTGGGTTCCAGAGTTCAGCTCAGTGTATATCTGTGGGTGTCTGCCTCTGTTTGCATCAGCCACTGGATGAGGGCTCTAGGATGGCATATAACTTTAATCAGTTTGCAGAGTCATGCCATCTCTCTGAGTGGGGAGTGGAAGCTTTATTTGAGGTTTCTTCCTTACCTAGGTATCTTTGGCAGCCTCTTGGGCTCTCTAAAGGTTAGAATTTGGTTGTGTGGTACCTCCCACCATGAGCCCTGTTTCCTGTGCTGGCCAAGCTCTCTGACTTTCTGTCCCTGCTCTGTGCTCTTGGAATTTTGGTCATATCCCTGCCTGGCCAGTTCCCATTCCTTCTCAACAGACAGCTTGAGTTTCTTCTCTGGAGGAGGCTTCTAGCGTATTTCTTTTTCTGAATCCAAGCCCATTTACTTCCCTTTTCTTCTTCATTACCCCCACTCTTTTATTCATATAAAAACTTTGCATGTATCTTTTCTCCTATTTCTAAGTAGTTGGAGAACAAGTACAACTTAAAAAAAAGTTCCACCACTAGAACATTGGGTGGTAAGGAGATAAATATAAATCAAATGGCAAGTCTATCTGTAGCTGCCATTTAACAATTCAGGAAATCTCCCTCATTTTATAAACGAAGGAGAAAAGATCCAAAATGTTCTTCCTTTGGAATCAGTATATTCATCTTTTTGCTCAAGGAGGTGGGTTGTTTGAATAGTTCATACTTCCAGCAGCATCTGTATTCCCAAGGTCATTTACACTGCTCCTGTGTGTACCGACAGTCTTCAACATAACCTGGGGGCTTTATAATGGTTCTTTCTTTCTTTCTTTCTTTCTTTCTTTCTTTCTTTCTTTCTTTCTTTCTTTCTTTCTTTTTCCAGACAGGGTTTCTCTGTGTAGCTTTGGAGCCTATCCTGGCACTTGCTCTGGAGTACCAGCCTATTCCTGGCACCAGGCTGGCTTCAAACTCACAGAGATCTGCCTGCCTCTGCCTCCCAAGTGCTGGCATTCATAATGGCTCCTTATACAACTAATTCAACAAGCTTAGCTGTATCATAGCATTTTCTTAAAACTGATTGCTTTGCAGGCTCGTCTTGCCTTGAGATCTTCCAGCAGAAGTAATTTAGTGTTGGTCTCTATCCAGAAGCCTTCTGTGGAGTGGGTGATGTTGACTTAGAGCCAGGGATGTTGAATTGGAGCTATGCCCGGAGGGGGAAAAAAAAGATGGCAAAACACTGACCTCCCTTCTCCAGGTACAAGAAGGACAGGCCATAAAGAGTCTCGCTTTGCCTACAGAAAATCACATCCCTCTAAAGCCGCTCATGTTCAGAATGGTGACTAGCCTACTTTGTATTCAGAGGGAAAGCAATTTCATGGAAAAGGAGAGGGCTTTCAGAGAATGAAACTTCTTGTCTTGGTTGGGATCGAAGACACCAAGCACATCGTGCCCATCCCAATGAGAGCAATTAAGCTCTCTCTGTCTAAAAGAGGAAAATCAAACTCCAAAGGAATGTTAAGAGACCTTTTCCTTCTGAAATAGGACCGCTTGCAGAAATCCTTTCTGCTTCTATTCACCCTTTCAGTGAGGAAACTTATCTTCCTGACAAAAATTCTATTAACAGCAGCTGTAGCCATTTGCCCTCAAGCCATGTTGCAGGGGACTATTTGAGAGGATAACACCCTGAAGATAAATGGTTTCCTTGGAAGCATCCCTGAGGAGGAAGAAAAGCTCTCCTTTATTTGTTCCACTGTAGACATTCCTGTGAATCGGCCAGTTGTCCCAAGAGGAAAGTTAGCAGGACTATTGAGTGAGTGATGACAAAGACCTTCAGATTAGCAGCATTTTTTCTTTTTCTTTTTGGGTCCTCAGTTAGCAGGGGGATCATGAGTGATTGGTTATAATTTCTTTTTGTTTTTCTGTTTCTGCATTGGACAAAGTTTGAGAGATGACTTTTGGTGTCTGAGCAACTGAATTAGTTGATATTCTGGAGTGTATCTCTTCACTTGGACACCGGTGCCCATAGGTGTTGCAGCAGAAGTTGTAGTATAGACATTCAGTGATGGCCGTCACGTCACACGTCCCCTGGGAGACCTCCTAAATCCCCTCTGAAGATGTTCCTGGGTGGGTGCTCTGGGTTTTCCCTAGTGGACCTCACTTTCTTTCTCTCTCTGTCCCATAGATATTTTCTAATATTTCACTGCCTGCTTCTGCCTTGGCATCTTGTCGTTATGGTTTTGTATCTCCCTAAGTACTTTTTTTTTACCTCAGAGTTCTGGATATGTCAAAGACACAGAGGGAACAATCTTATAAGGGATAGTGGGAGATTGTGAACACTTTGATTTTACCATTTCAGCAACTGACTGGGAACAGAGTTCCTTCACTCTGCCTGTAACAGTGCTAATTGAATGTTATCTTTCACTTGAAATCGAGAAGACAAACACACTGTACTTTATAATCTAGAGTTTCCTGGGTATAACTCCTTTCTACCAGTAATTTATTTTACTTATTTATTTATTTTAGTTTCTTTTACGTTTCAACCAGACTTCTCCCCCACACACACACCCCTTCAGCCTTCCCCTCTCCTTCCCACCAGCCTACCCTATCCCGTCCTCCCAGCAGGTAAGGGCTCCCATGAGGACTGACAGCTGTGGAGACTCCATGGGACCAAAAAAGACCCTACATATGTAGGAGACAGTTGTGAAGCTTGGGCTGTCTGAGGGGCACTTGGCAGTAGGACCAGGATCTATCCCTGGTGCATGAGCTAGCTTGTTGGAGCCCATTCCCTAGGGTGGGATGCTGTGCTCAGACTTATTGCAGGAGGGAGGGGTCTTGGTCCTGTCCAAACTTCATGTAATTTCTTAATGATAAGCATGAAATCACTGCCTTTCTAATTCTCATTCTTTCTCCCTTCTATGTCTACCTTTCTCTTTCCATGGTTTTTTCCCTTTCATTCTTGATGCATTATTGCATTATTGATTGCTCTCAGCATTTGACAGCTGAAAATATTGATTAACACGCAAAAAGATGTAATAATACAAGCCTATGAGAAATTCATGTGGCAGCAACATTTTTTTTTCAAATCTGGGATCCATTTTAACTCTGCAAATCCTGTCCTGAAAGCAATTGATTTTATATAAAATGGGTTTGGAATCACAACTTTCAAATGGAGCTTAGCAAACATTTTATCTGCCGATGTGACAAATGGCAGTCAGTACATTTCCTTTGTAGTGTTTTCAGCTCACAAGTCACATTGCCAAGAAGAAAAAAATGCATTTATAGTTTGATTTGGGGGTATGCGTTTGTTTTTCTTCTCATGTTTACAAAGCAGACTCTTGAGGGAGGCAGCTCTTTTGACAGTGGGCCTGTGACTGACAGCAACAAGTGTCCCCAGGTGCAGCTGCCAGAGGGGAGAAGAGCACTCTGAGTTGGAAGTACTGATTGACAGTGGCGGTGTTGGGAGGCACAACCTGTCTAAACAACCCTAGATTTTACTCAGTACAGAGAGTAAGCTTCTCTCCCGTTTTTTAAGGTGTTAGACTATTTTCAGAAGCTACTAGGTGAACAGTGAGAGAGGAAAGAGTGGGGAGAGAGAGGAGAAAACTAGGCTGCCTGCCAACTAAAGGCGTAGGCCCCAGATTCTCCCCAGACTGTATCCTAATTCATGGCAGGAACACTCTTTATGTCTACCTAGAAGGGTTTATTTTCTGGAATGGTGTTTTGTGCAAGTGATGCGAAGCAATGACCCCTTACCTAGAAGCTATCAAACATTTATTTTGTGATGGCAAAAAGTCTTTGATCAGAGGGTGCCGCTTTCTTTACTTTGAAAGCAGATCTGTTGTAATGCCTCTTTACATACATTTACATAAATCCTCTTTGTATGGATTTATTAGCTCAGTTATAATAACAACACATTATATGAAAGAATACCGGCTGACACAAAGAACAGAATATCTTAATATCTATCTCTATCGCCAAAGAAGGGAAGTCTTGCATTCATATGACAGTTACATTTCAGTGTATTTTTTTTACTAGATAAGAAGATTGTATACAAAGAGCTGGGCATTAGAAATCTCTGTCACTGTGTGCAGGCAGTGGCAGGACCGCCCTTAGCTCACCCTGCCTTGGCAAGTACCCTTTGTAGGCATCAGCCACAAGTCTGGTTGAGCACTCACCATGTGTCACATACTCAGGCGTAATAAAGACAGAAGAGGAAGAGCGTGTTGGAAATGTTTAGTCCTGAAGACAGAACCCGGGGCCTCATTTATGCCAGGCAGACATCTTACCACATCCATCCATCTCCAGCCCCGTTCACTTAGCTCTCCGTGAATTGTCAAGTACCATCTTCTGCTAATATTGTAAGCAGACTTGGCCTTTGGGGTTTTAGACACGGCTGAGCACTTTTGTAGTGGAGCCAAGCTGAGTTCCCATCACCCACATCGGGTAGCTCGCAATCACCCGTAAGTCCAGCTCCCATGGATATGACACCCTTTAGTGGCTTCCGTAGGCAGGTGTATTTTACACACACACACACACACACACACACATACACACACACACACACACACACACACTCTCACGTAAGCACACACCAGGGCTTTGTTAATACTCCCCAAACCTATGAAATTCCTCTTTATATTTAATCTGTGCATCTTCTTTGTTTATTGGTGCCTGTCCTTAGAGAGGACCTCCTTGGCCACATTTGGAGATATAATAAGAGCTAAGGATGGCAATAAACCTCTTGGCTGTGACAACCAACTCTAATATACACCTTTATAGAACCACTTCTTTGCCTCGATCCCTCACCTGAACAATAGTTCCATCTATGGCACAGGGTTGTTGTGAAGATCATACCCGTGACTACGTGAGAGTTCCCATTGCTTACGGTGGGTATCCTCAGGCATGTTCAGTCTTGAATCAACCTAGAACTTGCCAGTCATATTGTTTTTTACTCAATCAAAATATCCTATTTATATCTGAATGTGCTAATAAGATGTTAAAGAGAAAAATGGTAGAATATATATTTTACATTTATACTTCTATGCAAATACGCACAAATTATTTTGGTTTCATCTACTCTTCAAAGATGCATAATACATTTTAATTAAGCTTCTCTAGAAGATAAAACTTCCTTTAAGAGGGAAAATGAAAACATTGTATATAAGAAATAGTAAAGGAATAAATTTGGATAATATTATCTATGTACAATTCATTTTATGACTTACAGTAGTAGATAACAAGTATAGTTATAGGCATCAACCTTACTCAACTTTTCTTGGAACTCTGGACTAGGGAGTGTATCTAAAATAACTTGGATTGACATATTCATAACTCCAATAAGTTTGAATGAATCTTTTTGACTGAAAGCTGGCAGTATAATATTAGATGGGAATATAGTACTTCCTCTGACATATGTCAAAGTTCGTTTTCTTTATATGTAACCCTTAATCTTTCACTCACAGAAAGAGCACTGCCAAAGTGCCCTCTGCTCTACTGACGGAATAGTGGTCCTTGTCATGTTTCGGAGTGGAAGGCAACAAGTCTGAAGGGTGTTGGGAATGGTGCTTAGGAAATCTTTCCTCAGTTGACCTGGATATTAGCATTGCTTGACTCAGAAATTCAATAAGACAAGAAGAAAAGGTAGGAAGGAAATATTAAACAAGACTAGTCTCATTGTCTCCTGCATAGTCTACCTCTGACAAGTCATGTTGGTGATTTCTCTGGCTGTTGAAGATAGAAAAAAAGAGTAGCTGCTGATGCTTGCCTGCCATAGGTAGACTTCTGTCTATCTAAGCCAGAGACAGTTCATGTTCTCTCTGCTTATTCACGTTATTCTTTTCCAGGAGAACCAAAGCTTCTGGCATCTCATGCTACAGCATTTGTACTGTTGTGTTGCTATCCTAATGAACTATGTTGGAAGGGGGTTCTTCTTTGGGAGCTAACTGTTTTAACCATATAAATTGGTTATGGAAAGTTTAAGTTTTATTTCCTTTTTTTTAAAATTAGCAAAGCGTAAGCCAGTCTTGGGTCATTGTGCCCCAGGAAGGACTTGAGAGTCTTGACTACTTAGTACAGTGGGCTGTCTCCTCCTCTCTTCTCCTCTTCCCTTTCCACTTCCTCCTCTTCCCTTTCCACTTCCTCCTCTTCCCTTTCCGCTTCCTCCTCTCCCCTTTCCGCTTCCTCCTCTCCCCTTTCCGCTTCCTCCTCTCCCCTTTCCGCTTCCTCCTCTTCCCTTTCCGCTTCCTCCTCTTCCCTTTCCGCTTCCTCCTCTTCCCTTTCCGCTTCCTCCTCTTCCCTTTCCGCTTCCTCCTCTTCCCTTTCCGCTTCCTCCTCTTCCCTTTCCGCTTCCTCCTCTTCCCTTTCCGCTTCCTCCTCTTCCCTTTCCGCTTCCTCCTCTTCCCTTTCCGCTTCCTCCTCTTCCCTTTCCGCTTCCTCCTCTTCCCTTTCCGCTTCCTCCTCTTCCCTTTCCGCTTCCTCCTCTTCCCTTTCCGCTTCCTCCTCTTCCCTTTCCGCTTCCTCCTCTTCCCTTTCCGCTTCCTCCTCTTCCCTTTCCACTTCCTCCTCTTCCCCTTCTGCTTCCTCCACTCACTCTTCTGCTTCCTTCTCCTCCTCCTCTTCTTCCTCTTCTGCTTCCTCCCCCTTCTCTTCCGCATTTGTCTCTTTCCCTTTATCGTTCTTCTGATTACTTCAAACTCAGAAACACTTTAACAGTGATACAGTATCTGAGACCAAATTACGGTTCTTGCAAAAGTTTTCTGTCGTAAAGTGAGAACGTTTTGCCATGTAGACAGCTGTCTGATGATTGCAGATAGGGTTGTCAACTAGGGGATCTGTATGGCGTTTGCTTTCACTCAACACCGTCACAATCATTCTTCCCTTCACCATCTGACAAATGCTAGTGGATACCTTGACACTCTAAGTGCCTGGACTGTGTCAGTGAACGCCCAAGATAGGAATTCCTTCTTTTGTAAAACAGGAATGCAGTATAAATAAAAATTTAAAAAACTAGAGCAGGATATAGAGAGACTTTATAGTAACGTTATAAAATTAAAATACGTAATTTGTTACCAAGTGCTGAAAGCAAGTGGAATTTGCTGGAACAGAGAAGCAGTGTGGGATAACTTTAACCATGGTAGGAACAGTGTGGATTCTTGAGAAAATGGCTTTTGAATACAGCTGGCAGGGGACCAGGCACCTGGCAGTGGAAGGAACATTTCAGGCAGAGAGGCCAGTCTGTGCAGAAACCACGAGGCCAGAGTGCATCCTGGGAACATGGAGGAGCATGAGGAGGGTGGTGTGGTTGGAGCAGAATGAACAAGGAAGTGAGCATGCAATAAAGACATCGTGACATCGTGACACTCGGAGGTGTTGGGGGGGTCCTTCTGTGTATGTTTTTGTCTTATTGAATGATAAATAAAGTACTGTGTGGCCAATGAGGCAGCAAGTTAGGTGGTACTAGGAGTCGAGGAGGATTCTGGGAAATGTAGTAGAGATCCAGGCAGGAAGTGACGTAGCAGGCAGACTCATATATAAGCAAGGACAAGAAGGAAGTTGTCCCTTTTCCCTTCTGTCTTCCTCCTGGTCTCTGCTCTGGAGTTGCCATGTGATCTGCCAGCAGGAGAGGTTGCCAGTGGAAGGCATCTTCTATAAGTTTTTTTTTTTTGGTTTTTTGAGACAGGGTTTCTCTGTGTAGCTTTGGAGCCTATCCTGGTACTCGCTCTGGAGACCAGGCTAGCCTCGAACTCACAGAGATCTGCCTGCCTCTGCCTCCCAAGTGCTGATAAGTCTTATAAAATATATAGATTTATGATAATTAAGACTGAGCTAGCAGATGAGAAATCCTAGTCATTGGCCAAACAGCATTTGTACCTATGTCTCTGTATGTTATTTGGGACCTTAACGTAGTGGTGGGTGGAACTTGGGCGGCCTGGCAGAAAGCATCCTTAACATTACAGGGAGGGGCAGAGAAGCACGGTGAACCCTGTGTCAGTATGTAGCTGCATTGTTTATTAGTTTTTATATTAGAAAGATTCTGTATTAACAATAACACATATAACATAAGATGTGATCAATGCATATTAATACTTTATGAGAAAAGGAATTTGATTATTTTTTTCAATTTTAAAAAAGCCTCACATACAGACTTATATAATTAATTTCCATCTATGATGAATTTTCTGCTTATAATGTCAACAATGAAATATAATATGAAATTTTTTTCTCTCTCTCTGAACCCTGGATGCATTTTCATTGTGCTACGTTCCGTTTGAGTGAGGAGTCTGCACTGGTCAGCTTCCTGCTCTCTTTGTCCTTATTCTCCACAAGATGGTTCAAAAGCAAATGAATGACTTCGTGGGAAACCAAAACGGAGTGAACATTTTCATGTCTTCCCCCAAAATGCAGTTTGAGCCTGCAAGAGGTTACTTCTTGCTCTTGCTCTTTGATTTCATTTTAATTTCAAAACGAATTTCATGCTTTTAAATGTTAAATTGCTAGAAGAGTTTTCAACTTCAAATCCAGGCTTATCTATTATCTACCAGGCTAATTTCTTTAGTGATGAATTGTGAGTGTAGCAGACACCAGCACAGAAATAGCAGAGGTCACAATGCTTATTAGACGAGATTCTGATACAATGTATAATTCATGGAATGTATTTGCTCATCCCCAATTGAGATGTGCCCTGTCGAATGCTCTCTACTTTTCTCGAGGAGAGCTTCCTAGTGCTCTTACACTTCAGAGAAAATACTTTAGTTTTGTGATTTTCTTTCTCTATCGATACTTCTTGAACACACCCATTTGATTTTGTATCCTTGGTTTCTCTAATTGTTGCTTGCAGTATGCCAATGGAATTCTGAGTAACAATTATAATTGAAGTTAATCTTGTGACTACAAAAATAAAAATTTGCTCTACAATACAATGGACCTTTTTAAAGACCAGTGTTGCATTATTTTGGGTTTCAAATGAATGAAAGTTTTGCTGCCTTTGAATTGGTCCACGAGATTCTTCCAGAGCTTGTGGCCGAAGCCCAATTCAAATCATTTTGTTGAAAAGGGGATGGGAAGGGAGTGAGGTTGACTCAAGTCCAGGAGATCTGGGGGGTTGGAGCAATACAACTTGGATTCTCGATGCCCAGATATCTCTCTCACATAAATAACTTTTTATTTCAGCATCAATTTTAGGCAACAAATGTCAACAAATTGGCCAACTGTCAACCCCAGAGAACATGGCCTTATAGCTAAGAATCTCAGAGAGGAGGCTGTGGTTTTTTTTTTTTTTTCCCCTGTAGTGTTCACAGTTTCCTATGCTGGACCATTCTTAGTCAAGATACTCACTTGGATACTAATCTTCATGTGGAGAGGTAAGGAAGGAACACTGATGGAGTACCCAACCGAGGCAGGCAAAGTCAGATGGTGTGACTCGTGGATGTGATGTTGCATCTGCCTGAGAGGCAGGAGTGACAACCAAGAAGTCAGCCCTTTGTGATGCCAGGTGATAGTTGCATTTTATCTACACAACTTCTTTCAAGACTATGTGCTAGAGCTGCCTGGAACCATGGACAGCTCAGCCACATCCACAGTGGAGAGGCAGAACCTCTCAATGGACAGTCTTCTCTGCTGACCATGCAGCCTTCTGTTAACGCCTAGGGATGTATGATGGATGGAGTAAAGTGTACATTTGTTCTATGGAGCAGCACTCTTTGAAGTGTTTAAATAGAAGAATCAGGAACCCGTTTGTCTCTAAGATAGTGAATTTTGGCTGTTCCGTAAACCTTTACACAGTGTCCCGTGTTGGTATTTTGAGGCTCCTTGGAACCTTCTGAAGGTGTGTGATATACTAAAAATTGTTTAGTTGCATTTGTTTCGTGATGAAAATGAACACGAAGCCGTGTTTATCCTCTCTTGCCTTTTACACAAAGTCTCCTCTCAAATAAAATGGTCTACTTTGAAAGACAAGACAAAACTTGGTAAGCAAACAATATGCAGTTGTACTCTTGGGCATCTCTGTAAATGTGCCATGAAGCCCATGGCATAGCTCTGCTTGAATCTTGGTATGCTGGGCCACGTTAACAGAAATGTCAGGCATGTATTGATGTGTTCTGTCGATGACAATTTTACATTGGAATCAAGAATGAGATGATAAAAGGGAACAAGAAAGTGCAAGGAGGAAGACTCCCGTGGGCATGAATAATACCACAACACAAACCCTCGACATCTGCTATCATTTTAGATCAAGAAATCTGATGTTCCTTGGGGGGTAGCAAGAGCATACTTCTCATCCCTTAGTCATTGTTTAGAAATCGGGACATCTTCACTCAAATCAACTGGCTTGTCCATTGCTGATTCTGGAGTTAATGGCTCCTTCCCTCCATCCCTGATTGCCAGTTTGGCCCTCCAGTTTCCTTGATTTCTCTGAGGTGTGTCCTGTCCGACCCATGCTGCATTGTAGGTTCAAGTTCAGCATTTTGAAGATATTGCTATGCTCTCAGTGTGGTACTCACAGGTGACATCCTCAGCTTTTGGGGAGAAAGCAGACCTTCCTGGGCTGAAGCTCTTCTCCCTGAGTCCAGTCATCAAAGTGTACTTCCTATAGCTGAGTTTCTTTGTCAGTAATGGAGAA
The DNA here is from genome assembly GCF_003668045.3 of Cricetulus griseus. Classification (NCBI taxonomy): domain Eukaryota; kingdom Metazoa; phylum Chordata; class Mammalia; order Rodentia; family Cricetidae; genus Cricetulus; species Cricetulus griseus. Next base: position 10,909,162 of record NC_048603.1, on the reverse strand, counting down.
ATTGAAATAATGTCAGCTTTATAGACTTGTCTCATGAGGAGTCAATGAAGAAACATGTCTATGTATTACTCATCAGGGCATTGGGCCTAATGCTTGGATGCTCCATCTCCTGCACAGTCTCCCAGACAGCCCTCCGATCTATAGCCCATGTTTTAGCCACAGCAAATGTCTCAGTTGCTGAACAGCCTGTGCACCTTCAGCTATTTCTCCCACTATACTAAAGAATTGAAGATTCATGGTAATATTTACCAGAGTTTAAAGTATGTACTGTGATGCCAGTGGAGGACTTGTTTCATGCTTCAAAGTGCAATTGACTTCATGTACTTGCTTTAGTTCAGTCTTTCAGTGGGGTGGTGCAGAGGTTGCATTGCATAGGGTATCTCACCATAGGGGCCTCCCAGTGCCTTAAAACAAGACTCCGTTATAAATTCTAATCTCCCCCCCCCACCCTGTGACCAGTTATCTTAGGGGGAAAAAATCTAGTGTTCATGGGTAAGAAGGAAGCTACACTATGCTTTAAGAAATACACTACAAAGAATACCAAAACACCCCCTTAAAGATGCTCCGTTCTTTTTTATTCTTTTTGAAAGATAAAAAATTACAAGGTGGGGGTTGTGGCACTTCTTTTTGTGATCCAAAAGAGGTAACTTGAAAGTTACAGCTTATTAAATTTGCATTGTTAATCTAATGTGGAATTCATTATTTAAATTTAATTGTATTATTTATTATACATTATTTAAAATAATTGTATAACTTATTTTACTGGTACGTCCGAAACATTGTGGTAGTAACAAGTTTGTAAATAAATGTAGCCATACGAGTATTTCAGTGAAAAATTAATCAGTGCTAACAGTAACTTCAGTTAATATTTGAAGCAGTTTTTCAAACATTTCATTTTAATCGGCTAATGTAAAATATCCAGTTATCACTTGTATGTGGTTAAATTTAAGTGTTTTGTTGATATACAATCAGAATACATCAAAAGGGTCTTTTTCTGCCATTGGATGAAATGTTGGCTTATTGGGGACAGGAGATAAAGGAGACCTAATTATTTACATAATAGATAAAATAATATTGGAGGAATAACCAATACATATTCAAGAACCAAGTGAGTCTTGAGCATGACTTGCCCACTGTAGTGCAGTGAATTATGGGTAATGTGTCACAGGAAGTCACTGCAGTATGCTCAGAGTGACTCTCTCATCTCAGCTCTGTACTGTGAGTGGCAATTCCTTCCAGCATGTGACCACAGGGTCAATGGGAAATTAATAGACTAATAAATTAGCAGATTAGAGATTGGAGCCAGGCATCCTGTGTCTTAAGAATCAGTATTTGCTATGTTTTGTCTTTGAGATGGACCTTTTCCAGTCTCTTGCTTGAGTGTAGGTAGTTGAGACATTGGCGATACTCCCTAGAAGTTGCTGGTGACTGGTCTTCCTAAGTTGTGGAAGTGCCCAAGTAATTTGTTGTTAGGATGCTGCAAGTGCATAGGCAAAACTACCTAAACGTAAGGAAAGCTAAGAGGGAAACTTGGGTTTGGAGATGTGCACCTTATAATTGATACTTGGCCTGCCATGTGTGTCCACACTTCATCTTCCTTGGGTAGCATGCCACCATTTAAAATACACAATGAAATTCACCCTTTTCCTGTATGCAACTTAGTGAACCTTTTTATTATACATTCCAAAACTTGAGAAATCATTACCATCATGTAGTTCTAGAACCCACTGTAGAAACCCCTTGCCATGGGCAGTCACTTCTTACTTGTCTCCCCAGTCCTTTAGTGATCACGGTCTATTTTCTCATTATATGGATGTGTGTGTGTTCCGGACATTTGCTAGAAATGTGATTCCACAGTATGTTGTCTTGTTCCTTTGTTCAGCATGTTTTCGAGTTTCTCCCTTGATTTAACTCTATGTGTAGACTCTGAATATCCCAAGATGAATGCTAAATGCTAAAAAAAATAAAAGTGAATGAATGCATTCTGTTACACTCATGTGCAGACTGCCCTCCTGGTAGTCCGTAACTGAAGGCTTAGCTGTGACTCTCTGTACCTTGACTTCTATTGTGCCTTTATTCATTGTTTATGTGTGACCCAGTCATTGCAACACCTATTTCATACCATTAAGTCAGAGGGCACACTAATCTAAGAGGTTTCTAGATTGCTTGATTCCTATTCTAAGTGGTAATTCTTCCCATTAAGAAGTACATCTGGCCTCTAAGTAATTTTTTAAAAGACTTATTTATTTATCATGTATATAGTGTTCTGCCTGCATGTACACCTGCATACCAATTGAAGGCGCATTTCATTACAGATGGTTGTGAGCCACCGTGTGGTGGCTGGGAATTGAACTCAAGACCTCTGGAAGAGCAGCCAGTCCTCCTAAACCTCTGCGCCATTTCTCCATCCCCGTAAATTTTTACCTGGCTATCTAGACAACAAAGATAAAAGTTGAAAAGATAACTTCAGCGCTTGTATTGCTTTTCTTAGACCCTTTGGCAATAAAGCCGGAGTTTCGGTGACCAAGGGGATGCTCAATTCCTCCAAGCCACACAAGGTACATAGTGGTAAGGTTGAGTAGGAGCAGAAGAGGGTACCACATAGCTGTCCAGGGATTCTTCTAGTGGGCAGTGCAGGGAAGAGCAGCAATTTTCTGGTAGGGATTCAGGAAACCCAATATCAGTTCAGAGGATGGGTATCTTTCCTTGGGGTACTCTGGGTGCTGGCCATCCTGGCGAGGCAGTGCGCTGGAATGCAGCCATTCACAAATTGGCTTGCGTAGACCTAAGTGATCAACTGCTTAGTACTGTTTTACTGACTCACATTGTCTTTTCAATGCAGGTAGATGCATAAAATCACAGTCCAAGCCTAACACTGGATCTTAATGAGGGCATAGTTTGCTGTTCCCCGTTACCTCCCGAATTCCATTCCTTTGAGGAAGGGCTTAATGGAAAGCCTCAAGACAACAGCCTTCAACTTTCTCTCATGCTTTGTGGGGAACGGCTGCCCCTTCCCTGGGAGATAAATACCATGTGGGAGCATCTTTGGTGCTGTGGCAGATTGAAAAAGGTTTCAGTATTTCTTAGCATGGCTACTGGTTCATAACAACTTCTCAATGGCTTGGGAACGTCTACATAAATCAGTGCCATTACTGACAGTCACTGAGGCGAATTCACACTTTGTTGGGCAAATGTCTGTATCATGATGGTGGGGCGGGTGTAATATGCCTTTAGTAAATCCAACTTGTTTATATTTTGTGGGTGGAAATTTAAGCAGTTGTGGTTACTCAGTTTCCTAATTGGAAAATAATCTATTTAATTATAAAGCCTGAATGAAAATGTGTAGATCTGTAATTAACATGACAGTACAAATATAATTCATGAATATGCTTTTTTTAACCAGATGGGGATTTTAATTGTGTTTTTTTAAAGTCGAATATCTCTAGTATATGGTATATTTTAATTAATTTAAAATGGTGAGAATATTATATATAATATAGCCTGAATATATTCTGCACTCCTGGATTAATGACTAATACAGGTAGACGGAAAGTAGAGCTGACTTAACACGTGAACCCAGAACAAATTGCTTGAGGGAGGAAGGAAAGCCAGTACATCCGTGGGGTGACATGAAGTATTTTTTTGGCTGGGCCACACACCGGCTGACCTAGTTCAGCTTCCTTGTTCCACAGAGAACAAATTTGCTGTTGTTGGTTCTGGACCCCGGGACCTTTCACCTGATAAGCAGGGTGCTGGCACGTAGTCCACTTTGTATTACTGTCAGCTTTGTAATGTGGTTCTCCTCTTTTCAACACAGCCCGTCAGTGCCTGGTGATGTAGGGCCAGAGAGTTGTAAGCTCTCAGATTTGTTATTTCTTAAATATATCGGGGGTGGGGGGGTGGAAGCCAAAGTTTCCACTGGAAATTTAGAGAGTCACCTTTAGTTATGTGGAAATATACAGAGAACTCCATATTCTGTCTGAGTTGTTGGCATTTTCAGAAGAATTTTACTCCGTTGTTAAAATGTTTTGTGTAACAAAAACATAAAATTATGAGAAGCTATCTAAAAATCTAAAGTAATATGTTATTTTTATAGGTCAAGGAAAACAAATACTTAAATATAGTTGAAAAACCTCAAGTTATTGTAAGTTTGGTTTTACTTAATGTACAAGTGTAATTAGTCTCTCTCTCTCTCTCTCTCTCTCTCTCTCTCTCTCTCTCTCTCTCTCTCTCTCTCTTCTGTGTGTGTGTGTGCAATCACTCACCTGTGTGCACATATGTGTGTGTGTGCCCATTGTACCCATGCCCCATGGGTCTGCATAAATGCCCCATGCATTCACATGCCTTTTGAGGCCAAAAGACAGCAATAGCCCCTGGACTTGGAGTTGCAGGCAGTTAGGGGCCACCTCATGTGGGTGGTGGGAGCTGAACACAAGTCCTCTTCGAGGGCAGCCAGTGCTCTGAACTGGTGAGCACCTTTCCATTCTGAAGTAACAGTTGCAGTGACTGGAATTCACCCAGTAGGACAGGCCATCTGGCCAGCGAGGCCCAGGTATCCTCCTGAGGCCACCTCCTCAGCACTGCTTTTGTAAAGCGTGTCACAGAGACTAGCTTTGCTTTTTAGTGGAGCTCTTAGGGATGGAACCCTGGTACTGATGCTTCCAGAGCAAGTGCTTTATTGACTGGTCCATCTACCCAGGTCATACAATTCTTAGACTGTCATTGTCTTATAAATTATTTGTGCTTTATGACTTCTATTCTTTGAAATGTATTTTTAATCTTTGATATCTATATAAAGTTTACTGCTTTAATGGGAAATATAAATTTACGTTGCCACATTTATTTTTGTGTCTTTTCTTTTTTCTCCCTTTCTTCTCTCTGTCCATCTCTCTTCTCTCTCATCAGTCTAATTAGTTAGCAAGTACGTTTGTGATCATCCTCTTTCTCTTTAAGTTGCTCCTATCAAAAGAGGGAACTTACACATATTATCTATATGAACACAATTATTTCGTATTTTATTTTTTTTACTCTTTTGATAAAATAAATAGATTTTTATACAGTGTATTCTGATATGGTTTTTCCTTCCCCAACTTAACCCATAGCCTCCTCACATCTCCAAATCCACATCCTTTTTTTTGTTCTTTGTCATTAGAAAGCAGGCATCTAAAAACAAAAAAAAGAAAAGAATAATAAAGTATTAAGTATTATACGATAAAAACAAATGAAACTGAATAGGACAAAACAAACAAATGGGAAAAACAAAGAGGCCAAAAAAAAAAAAAAAAAAAACCCCAAACACAAGAAACATAGATTCAGAGACACAAACATTGACAAACACAGAAATCACATAAAAACACAAAATTAGAAACTATGTTGTATCAGCAAAAGACCTGTAGGGTAAGAAAAAAGAAAATAAACGCCCAGACAATGCATTATGAGATATATAAACGTCCTAAAATACCATTGAATTTCTTTTGTGTTAGCCCTCTATTGCCGGGCATGGACCTTTAGAATGGTTTGTATAGGTTTGTTTATCCAGAGAAACGCCTTTGGGGAAAACTAATTTTTCATTTGTGAGTGGTTGTCATGGAGATAGTTTCTGGGCTGAGGAGGTAGGCTTGTGTCCACTTCCACTGTGGGTACCGGGACGCCATCTGGCTTAGACCTGTGCAGGCCCTGAGTATATTGCCACAGATTCGTTGAGTTGATGTGTGCTTTGGTCCTGCCGTGTTTACAAGGTCATGTTTTCTTTGTGGCCTCCATCCCCTCAGTCTTTCCATTTCCTCTTCCAAAGGCTTCCCTGAACCACGAGGGGGAGGGAATAAATGGAGACATCCCATTTAGAACTGAGTGTTCTAAAGCCCCTCAGTCTCTGGACATTGTCTGGCCGTGGGTCTCTGTATTTATTCTCATCTACTGCAGGAGGAAACTTCTCTGCTAATGGCTGAGCGGATAGCAGGATGTCTTTAGGAGACATTTTGTTGCTATGTTCCTTTAGCAGAACAGGAGTGTTTCCTATTCCCTTAGGTCCCTGGTCTATCCAGTCCAGTCTCAGTATTTTGGCCACCTGAGCAGTGTCAGGGGTGGGTTCCATCTTGTGGAGTGACCCTTAAATCCAATCCGACCTTACTTGGTTACACCCACAGGCTTTGTGTCTCTGTTGCAAATGCATGTAGGTTACCGTTATAAACGGGATGGTTTGTAGCTGGGTTGGTGTTTATCTTTTTCCTTTGGTAACAGGCAGAGTACCTCAAAGTACCCTTAATACTGGTAATTAGGAGTGAAGTCTCTAGGTAGGTACAAGCTGTACTTCGAGGTCAGTGAGTTGTGTAGGTATTGTCTTCAACAGTAGGGCCTTACGATCCATTTGTGGAGAGCAGCCTATAGCATTGGAAATAGCCTGAGTTGGCGTTCCCTTTGGCTCACAACTTGATTAGATGTAACCCATTCACTGACTTGGAGGCTTCAGTTGGCCAAGGGGGTTGTCCAGCTGGGGCATAGGCTCCTCTGTTATTTGGCAGTTCTATTTAGATCACCTTCATACATGTGTATAATTTAAGGAGTGTCTTTCTAATTATTTGTATCCGCTTGATCTTCAGCTGACTTGGTGTTATGGCTAAGACTTTCAAGTACTGTATTGATTAAATATGGAAAGAGTGGACAGCCTTGTCCTGCTCCTGATTTTAGTGGAAATGCTTTGAATTCCTCTCCATTTAGGTTGATATTGCCTGTGTGATTGTTGCAAACTGCCTTCATGACGTTGGCATATATCCCATGTATGCCTATTCTTTCCAGGCCTTTCATCATGAAGGGGTGTTAGCTTTTGTTAAAAGCCTGGTCTTGATTCAGGTGTAGATTAGAAGAAAGGACATATGACAGGTAGGATTTCAGTTGGGGGGGGCAGTAGAGGAGGAAGGGAGGGAGAAGGGAACTGGGATCATCATTTAATTCAATCTTATTTGTAATGTAAATATATAAAAAATAAATATAAAAAAGCCTGGTCTGCACCTAATGACGAGATCATGTAGTTTTTGTCTTTTAATCTGGTTATTGGTTTCAGTCCTCAGTTTGGATATTTATTGATGTCTACCCCTCTCAGACAGTGTAGCTTCTTCTTTGTTTTAGAACTTTCCTGTTGCTGTTAAGTTGCTAATTTGAGATCTCTCCCTTTATGATAAATGTAGGCATTTAGTTCTACACACTTGCTTCTTAGAACTACCTTCATCGTGTCCCATAAGTCTGGGTACACTTTGTTCTCATTTCCATTGAATTCTATAGAGTTTTCATTCCTTTCTTGACCCATTTTTTATTCAGTAGTGAGTTGTTACAGACTCATACAATGTGTAAGCTTTCTGTTGTTGATACCCAGCTTTAAGCAGTGGTGGTCACTGTCTTAAGTTGGGGTTACTATTTCTGTGATGAATCACCATGACCAAACAATTTGGGGAGGAAAGTGTTTATTTCCATATTACTGTTCATCATCAGAGGAAGTCAGGACTGCACCTCCAACTGGGCAGAAACCTGGAGGCAGGAGCTGAGGCAGGGGTCATGGAGAAGTGCTGCTTACTGGCTTGCTCCTCATGGTTCATTTAGCCTGTTTTCTTATAGAATCCAGGACTATCAGGCCAGGGACAGCACCACCCACAAGAGACTGGACCCTTGAGCCATTAATTTAAAAAATGCGATACTGGCTTGCCTACATTCAGATCTTATAGAGATATTTTCTCAAATGAGCCCTCCCTCCTATTTGATGACTCTAGACATAAAACTAAATGGCACCATCCAGTAGGATGTAGGGTGTTATTTCAGTTTTCTTGTATCTGTTGAGATTTGCCATGTGTACTCGTCTGTGGTCAATTTTCAAGAAATTCCATGAGCTCCTGATAAAGTGGTATGTTCTCTTGTGTTTGGGTGAAAAATTCTGTAAGTATCTGCTAAGTCCATTTGATAATGACATCAGGTAGCTCCAGAATTTCTCTTTTTAGTTTTTGTCTGGATGACATGTCTCTTGGTAAGAGTGAGGCATCAATGTGTGATTTAAACTTGAATAATATTTCTTTTACAAACATGGGTGTCCTTATATTTCGGGCATAGATGTTAAGTACGAATTGGAACATCATCTTGGTGGATTTTTACCTTTGATGAGTATGTCTCTTTGATTAATTTTGGTTTGCAGTCTATTTTATTAGATATTAGAATGGCTGTTATTGCTTGTGTTTTTATCCTGGTGTCTAGGCATCTGGCTTTCAGATGATTGCAAATCTAGGAGTTGATATCTGCTCTTGTCTTTGTTGGGTAAGTTATGTCTTCTTTGGTTTTTGATGCCCTCTCTGGATCCCAGGGGTGGGAGATGCCTGTGGGTTGGCCTGGTAAGGAGTCCTTCTGAGTTTCTGCTAGGCATAACTAGAAGGAGCCACTCAATAGAACTTGGTAATGGGAACTGACAGACAGGATGGGGATTTGGCTAGAAGGGAAGGGGTAAAAGCTTGGTCTGCCATGAGGATCAGATGTGATTCCTTAGCAACCGTGATCAGAAGGTTTCCAGGGAGAGACTGTCTATGGCCTTGCTGAGTGAGACAAAATGACTGGGTGAGGAAAGGAGACTGTTGGAGAAGATTTGTTTAGTCCCTTTGGGATAGGGACAGGAAGAAATCAGTGGACACAGCATATGGCCTGCTCCAAGCTGAAGAAGACTGGGAACTGGAGTTGGAAGACAGGAAGGACCGTTACAAAGTGCCTCCCTGGTTCCTGGCTGTCTGGCCAGCTGGTTTTTAGTGAGAGACTGTCTCTGGTGTTAGCATGTGAGACAAAGGGAACGAGATAATTTTTTATCTTGGTATTGTCTTCCATTTACTGTTACTTCTCTGGCTCCTAAAGGGAGATCTGTGGTTTGGATTTCATCTTTCCTCTCCACAGTGAAATTCCATTGTTCTTTTTCCTCAGTGAGAAACTGGTTTGAATCACACCTTGGTGCTTGTTACCGAATTGCATGCATTCACATGTGACCATTGACAGATTGAACAAATCGGCTGAAACGCAAACACAAACCACTCTGGACCATGACTGTGCACAGCTGTTTAGAGAAATGTGTTGAGCCTGTCCTGCTGCCCTCACAGCTGTGAGTGGAGCCCACCAACACCATTTCAGTGCTAGTGCCAAAATATCTATGCGTTATTCTGCCTTCTTTCTGAATGTCAATGAGCATGGCATTTAGTACTACACATTTATCATAAAACTAAGGAAAAGCTACTCTTCTCTCCACTATTAAGTTGATGAAACCAAGACAGAACCTAAAGCCTGAGCCATTAGGCGAAATAAAGTACCAGCAACCGAGTCAAAAATATGACAAGCACCTCAGACATTGTGGTGTGTAAATATGAAGTGATTATAGAAAAACATAAGCAAAAATAAAGCCCAGTGAACACTAGTTTTTATTATTTAATGTGCAAACAATATCTTTTGCATTCAGTCATTTTTTGCCAATATTAGGTTTACAAAACACGGTTTTCTAAGATGATGAAAAGTATTTTACAAGCCTGTAGTCAAAAGGTCTTCTGTAGGGAAGACTTAGACTCATCATTCATTCAAACTTTTTGAAAGAACCTGTTTTCTTTAAACCCTTTCACCATGAACCTAATGTTCATGCTGGAGTGATTAACAGCTGTCTACCTATAGCTTGTGATTGGAGCAGCTGTCAGCAGATAGGCTGTGATTGGAGCAGCTGCAAACAGATAGACTGTGGTTGGAGTAGCTGTCAGTAGATAGACTGTGGTTGGAGTATCTGTCAGCCTATAGCCTTCGATTGGAGCAGCTGTCAGCAGACAGCCTGTGGTCGGAGCAGCTGTCAATGACAGAGAAGAAAGAAAGCATTGAATTCTAAGAGATCATGGTAGTGACCTGCCAAGGGATTACTATGGGAAACACCTAAATTATCTCCATGCCAGCCTCTTTGAGACAGCGCAGGTATGCCTAAAGATGAGCTTCAAGACTGTTACCCGGGATACCCCGCTTCCTATTTTTATTTTTGATACATTTTCACCCCTTCACTGTTCATAAATAATTTTCTCCCCAAGTCTCACCTCTTTTGAGCTAGGCCCTCTCTGATCATATATGAAATCATAGTCTGAGCACCTCTAATCACCATCTTATTTTTATTCCCACCATTTATTATCTCTTGACTTAAAATGTGCCTTTTTTTCTTTAATAGGACCCACATCATGCAGTGACAACAGTGTTTTCCTTTCCTCTACCATGATTCTGGCACATAGAACTCTCCCCGTCCTTTGAACGCATGACGGATAAAGGAATGAATGTAAATGCACCAGGAATCCTAGAAAAGCGCGGCCTGAGTGTATGCTGCCTACTGCAGTGTTAGCATCTCAAGCTTTTTCTCTTGAGCCTTCCTTACTATTTGACATTTATAGATATTTGCAAAGCGTTTGCAGCAGATCTTGCAAATCCCAAAGCCACATTAGGCAAACTCGAATCCTTCTTAGTGCACAGATCAGCAAATAGAAACAGTGGCAGTATTGAGTGAACACAGACTTTGACATCTTTTTCTGACTCAAGAGAACAGAAAACATCTTAATGGCTATTATTAACCCTTGTCTTTCATGTATTACATTTCAAAGGGGTTGCATGTCAATATTTTTCTATGCCATTTCTGTACATACTTTCTTTTACAATTACCACCATTAATTAATTTACATATTTGGACTAAGACCACTATATAACATATAAATATTCTAGTATGTCATGAAGAGCAAATTAAATAGGTATTTGATATAAATTAAGGTTAAGGAGTCTTGAATGAGATTAAGGAATAAAAAGAAGATTTTTAAAATAGTGTATTGTTCTTTTATAAATAACAATGTAGAAATGTCCTCATTTGTTAGACTAGTCTGCCTAGACTCATGCCTACGAACAAGTCAAATCAACATACAATTAAACATAGTAGATTGTAAGAGGGGACATTAAATAAAACAGTACCACTTCTCTAGAGAACTTTAGGGTAGCAGAAGACGACAACTTCAGGAATGGCAGACACACACATTCATACATAATATACATACAAACACAAACATATAAACACACACATACATTATACGCACATGAGCACACATACAGACACACATACATACATACACACACATGAATGCACATACACACACACATAAACACATACACATGCATAAACACACGTACACATACCTACACACATGGACACACATACAAACACACAAAAACACACACATACATAATATATGTATATGCATACATACACATATAAACACGCATACAAACACACATACATACACACAAACAACTTTTTGTTTGCTTGTTTTTGTTTTTCGAGACAGGGTTTCTCTGTGTAGCTTTGGAGCTTGTCCTGGCACTCGCTCTGGAGACCAGGCTGGCCTCGAACTCCCAGAGATCCGCCTGCCTCTGCCTCCCGAGTGCTGGGATTAAAGGCGTGCACCACCAACGCCCGGCTCACAAACAACTTTTAAAAAGGAAGCATTTTTGCTTTCAACTTTAACATATAGGTGTGGAGAGCTATAGGTTCGAGGCACTTTGGTAAGTGTTCTTTGCCACACTCAGTGAGGGGAAAGAGACATAAACTGATTTTTTGGTCATGCTATTTTAAAATAATGTCCTAAAGGAAAGAAAAAAACATTTGTTGAATCAAGACAGTTTTGTGCAAGTGTAGTCTGTGTCTGTAGGAAATGCCTTACTGTGGAACTATCGTACCCCTGAGAAACTGGCGCTGTCTGCATGCCCTACCTGTGGGGCTGCCCTGCCCTCTGAATGCTCTTTTCTGAGGGACTGCCCCCAACTGCTATGGCTATTTCTTCTCTTGGAAGCAAGATTTTTTTTTCTTCTTTTCTTTCCTTAAAAAAAAAAAAAACTTTTTTAGATTATAATAAAATTACAACATTTGTCCCCCACTTTCCTCTCTCCAAAGTCTCCTGTTTACCCCCACCCACTCTCGTTCAGATTCATGGCCTCTGTTTTCATTGTTATACCATGCATATGTATAATATATAATATATTTATTCATATGTATATTTATATATTCTGCTCCATTCATATAATGTTACTTCTGTGTATATTTTCAAGGCTGGCCATTTGGCACTGAACAAGTTTCTTTGTATACAAATTTCCGTCTGTCTATCTGCCTTGCTTTTTAAGACAGAATCTTTTCTGTAGATGCCTTGTTTGCCAAATAATTTTGAAGAATTAGTTGGAACCAGATAAAACAAATGAATCAATAACAATTGAATTTCTCCTGCTTTTGAGCATGTTCTAAAAGACCTACAAGTAATTATAGTTTAAATAAATATTACTATATTTTCATTGCTATTATCATTATTTTCATTATAGGAAATGGCTATTCCCCACCCCCATAGCCAGGAACTTCACAGTGCAAATTTTCTTCAATAGACAATTGTTGCTTACATAGTTAAATAATACATTACTACCAACGGTATTACTAACAGTGCTCTTCTTTCACGGAGAAGAAAACCATATTATGAAAGAAATATGAGAAATACAGCAAAAATATGTGCAATATGTAATGAGACTAAATATTTCAGGGCTTTGAATTATTGATACTTAAGCAGGACTTTATAAATTTTTCAATCAATGAGAGAGGGAGACTCCTGGAAGCAGGAACACAATGATCTTTCTGTCTGTTTGAAACATATGGGTGTGGAGTTGATTAGTTTATTCAGAGAGAAACCAAGCCCAAGTTGACAGGACTTAGGGTGGGGAGTGGGGGATGGGGGTGGGATGGGGGGTGGTGGAGGCATTTTCGGATGAGGGCTGGGAAATCAATCTGGGATGTGTAGTGAGAGACCTTGAAGCAGTCTTTGGGGTTGGGGGTGAGAATCCATCCGTTTATACACTGCATTCCATCCATAAAGACATTGTTTACCGGAAGTGTTCCGCTTTCCTACAAAGCCAGTCCCGAGTGGTGAAATGCTTATGTTCTGAGAATACACAGATTCATTTAATGTGCCCAAGTAGTATTTTCTTCCACTTGAAATATGTTGTGTGTGTGTGTGTGTGTGTGTGTGTGTGTGTGTGTGTGTGTGTGTGTGTATAATGTGTGTGTGTGTGTGTATAATGTATCTGCTGCCTTGTTTCTGTTTTTAATTAAGCTGGGTTTTTTTTGTTTGCTTGTTTGTTTTTGTTTGTTTGTTTGTTTTTAGCAGTCTTTTTGAACTGGCTCATCCACCTGGGATTAGACCTTCAGTGACTCATCAAAGTGTATTGTAAAGTCTGAAAGCCCTGGCTGGTTTAGACAGATTGTTCTCTTTCAGACGCCTGATATTTCAGCTGCTCTTGAGTACTGTAATGTGCACCTAGAAGGTGTGAGCTGGGGGCTGAGGGCTTAATTTGATTTCTGACTCTGGTCTCAGCCTTCAGTGGGAGGTGAAAACCGTTCCACTGAGGAGTGGGTGTTTCATGTGAGCAGAAAAAGAGGCTCCACGGGATGGACAGTGTGAAGGAAATCCTGACCATCATATTTAGTGTCTTCTTCAAATTGTTTTAAAGTACTATTTGTAGTGTTGCAGAACAAATATAATGAATTTGAGATGATGATTTGCGCAAAGTGAGTAGCAGAAAACACTGTCGCCTGGGGACTCCCTCAGGTTCTCATCAGACAGTGGCGATCCTCACTAAGTGGTAAGGGTTGAAATTTGCTCAAAGAAGCTGTATCTAGGCCAGCCTGGTCTATAGAGTGAGTTCCAGGAGAGCCAAGGCACAGAAACCCTGTCTCGAGGAACAACAACAACAACAACAAAAACATTTCCCTTATAGCGTTGGTTTATTTCAAACAATTATATTTGGTTTGTGGTAAATGAACATGAAACAAATGGGCTAAGACTAAAAATAATGTAAACTTGAACTCGTGCAAAGACGGACATGCCTGCATGGCGTCCATGGCGGGAGGGAAACAAAACAGCAAAAGCAAAACCCTACAGCTCTTAATGAGTAAGTGGGGTACATCCCCCTAGAATGAACTTTGAAACACATACTCACAGGAAATGGTGATTCATTAATGGAGCTTAGGGCAAGCTGGAAGTGTTCATCTTTAGGGAGGAAACCCCACATGGACGGACTGGATTCTGACCAAAGACTAGTGGGTTCCCTGGTTGAATCTTGGCTGGTTGGTTGCTGATGAAACAAACTGTTGAGTTAAATACCAAGAAACGTCCGTGGGTGGTGAAAGGGGAGCCCAGTGTGTCTAGGGTAGCACTTTCTAGACTTGGTCATGGAAGCAAATGAGAGCAGAGGCATCATTTGAAGTCACAGGCAAGACAAGCAGAGACTGCAGAATCGGGGCCACAGAAGGGAAAGAACCAGTAAGATGAGCAGTTGAAAGATGGAGGCAGTGGAGAGACAGGGACAGAAGAGACGGGTTCAGTGGGCAGCCAGAAAGTTGTCTTTATAGTTCATGCAAAAATGAGATGGATGTGTCTCATAAAATTATAACAGTGTATTATGTAATCATTTATCTAGATGGATGGAAAAAAAAATCCCAAACTTGAGTTTTAGAGTGACGTCTGTTTCCAGTGGCAATGCATTTTAAAATGGCTGCAAGGTCATTACAGATTTATTTCTCTGAAGATCACAAAGACTCCCTGTACTTTGGAGGTCGGAGCTGTTTCTGAAGAGCTTTGGACTCACGTGTATACAACCAGGTCTCTTCAATAAATGCTTTAGAGCGATTACTGACATACCCAATTGAATACTAATACTGCCCATGAAATGACTTCAGTGCCACCAAAATGACAGCTGCACTGCGGAGAAAAAGACACAGGAAGCTTTGCATTAGCTTGTCTCCAAGGTTACCATCTGTGCTGATCTGAAGTTTCGATGTGGGGATTTTTCAACCTGTGCCAAGATCATATTTTCAGGGTAGATATCAGTGGGTACAAAAACACCTTGGAAGGTACTTGGGCATTTGTAGAGGCTATATCCATGCTGGCCTTAGTCACCCAGGCGTTACAGAGGGATGCATGTCTGCAACGTGCTAGAAATTTGAAGATTACAGAAACTGCCAGAATGTCATTTTCAGTTGACCCCACTTTGCAAACAAAATGATGCTAATTTGCATATCATGCTACTAGCCAGTATTCTCAATAGAATCAAGAGGCAAAAACCGTTTTGAAAAGATGATGGATTCTCTGGAGTTAACAGATTCCATAGTTTATAGTTGGTAAGCAAATCTAAATAAGGATAGAATGGCTTTAAAACGTAAATAGTTTCTGCTAGAGATGGAACTGAGATTGCACAGTGCTTGTCAAGCATGCTTGAAAACCTGGACTGCAATATTGTCTGCAATAACCACATCAAACCAGGCATTGTGGATGCTTGCCTATACAGGCAGGATTCAGAGTGTGGAGGCAGCCAGCTCACCTTTTTTGGAATGTTAAGGTTATCGTCAACTATGTAGTGAGTTTCAGGCTAACCTGGGCTACATGAGGCTTAGTCTCCAAAGAATAAACAAACAAATAAATAAATGAGTGTACATTTAAAAAGGAAAAAAAAAGAAACATCTTGAGACAAAATTAAATAAAGAATAAAATTTCGTAGTTGAAAAGAGGCAATTCTTGGTCTGGAGAGATGGCTCAGAGGTTAAGAGCACTGACTGTTCTTCCAGAGGACCTGAGTTCAATTCCCAGCAACCACATGGTGGCTCACAACCATCTATAATAAGATATGGTGCCCTCTTCTGGCGTGTAAGCATATATGGAGGCAGAATGTTGTATACATAATAAATAAATAATTCTTTTAAAAAAAAAGAAAAGAGGCAATTCTTTTAGTGAGCATCCTGAAAAAAAAATGTTTCTATTACCAGTACTTATAAAGCTGTGAAAAGAATTTTTTTAATTCATGAAAGAGTTTGACATTGTCTGCCTCATAATAAGACTCCAAACATATAATGGCAGTGGTAATGGTGCTGGAAATTTACTCTTGTAGTGACAGAAATCCATTCTTAGTTTTCTAGCTTTTACTGACTTGGCGCTAGACTTTAGGTTTGTGGCTGAGTCACCCTGGGGGCTTCCGGGTAGGCTGGGCTGCCCCTTTCTTCAGCTAGATGCTGAGTGACAGGTACTTCAGGGTCTCCATCTGAGACTCTGGTTTTCAGGCTTGTGTCTGTAGTTATAGAAGGGAATGTCTCCCAGCAACTCAGTGAGTGGAAAGGCACGCTTGGGGACTGTTGCTGAGAAGGAGCTAAAGCTGGATGTTAGGTGAAGTGATCAAGTTGACTTGAGGGGTTGCCGACTGACGTTTTTCCCCTGAGTTCCCCGTGGTTAGGATTTGTGACCCTGCAGCTGAGACTGGCCGGAAGCATGTTTAGGGAGATGGATAGTCTGTGAGATATTTTTTGACAGCAGAGCCTGTGTGCCTGGTCTGTAAGTCCATGGGCTGTTGGTGCTCTGTGTTTCCTTGGCTGGTGCTCTGTGAGTCTGTGGCTGGTGCCCTGTGGATGCCCTGTGAGTCCGTGGCTGGTGCCCTGTGTGTCTGTGGCTGGTGCTCCGTGAGTCCGTGGCTGGTGCTCCATGAGGCTGTGGCTGGTGCCCTGTGAGTCCATGGATGGTGCCCTGTGTGTCTGTGGCTGGTGCTCCGTGAGTCCGTGGCTGGTGCTCCATGAGGCTGTGGCTGGTGCCCTGTGAGTCCATGGCTGGTGCCCTGTGTGTCTGTGGCTGGTGCTCCGTGAGTCCATGGCTGGTGCTCCATGAGTCTGTGGCTGGTGCTCCATGAGTCTGTGGCTGGTGCTCTGTGAGTCCGTGGGCCAGTAGAACTGTTTTGGCTTTGTGAGATCAGACTGTGCCCTGCTTTGGGCTATCACCTTCCCCTAAGTACTCTTCATGTTGTGAAATGGTAGATTTCAGGCTGTTCCTTGCTCCAAGCAATTATTTTTACGAAGCAGCAGTTTTATCTATGCTGATTACAAATGTGAGTCAGAATGACTTTGCCTCTTGCTTGTGCGAGCAAGAAATCACTGTCTGTCTAGTATGACATGTGTGATAAGTAAAGTTTGTCCTGCCAATAAGAAAGGACAGTCTATTAACTTACAGTAAGTTGGGATGCTATAGGCGTATGGGAGTCTCAAAACCATGCTTATGAACTTAATCAAACCCCCAGACCACTCCAGGCTCTAACCGCCTCACTTGGATAGTAACAGGAGGGACATCTGAAGTAAGACCACGCAGCAGTAACCACTGACCTGTCTGTCATCCAACATGTTGTGTGTGCATCACAGAATGGAGAGGAGATGAACTCTTGACTGTCTCCTTTGCATCAGCTCAGCGTTGTCCCTGCTGCTTGATATGACCTCCTTGAATTGCAAAGTCTTTACCTGGCTCTACAACTATCTTCTTGCCCTGAGTCTGCTCTGCCCTGAATCAGCGGGCCTTGAAGTTGCTAAGTTCTGTGTGACTCCAACAGGCAGCACACTGTGTTTGTGAAAATCTCATTCAACTGCCCACAGTGACCCTCTGTGTCTGGGTCAGCTCTCTGCCCTGCCTTCCGTGAGACTTCTTTGAACTCTGCCTCTTTAACTCTTCTGGGGCTGTTATATAAGTCACAGGGCTTGTGAAATGAAATGTGTGTGATCTTGGAGTTAGTATCTGTGCCTAAGAATGGAATATAAGAACCCGTGATTGCCAGTGGCCACACTGGTAAGTGACAGCAAGATTACTTGGTAAATTATAGTCAGTAAAACTGATACAGTTTGTGAACTTATTATTGTCCAATAAATTAGGTCAGGTCTCTCTGTGTTGTGACATGATACACTCTCAAGACTGTCCCTGGGTTTATTAATTCCTGGAGAGCTCTGGATACTCAAGAATTTAGATACAAAAGATACATGTCTTTTTCTGTCTAAACTGACAGCAACTTCAGGAAATGACAAACAGTACACATTTTAATTGCTAAATTTGATAGCACTTAATTCAGAAAGGCATGAAGCATTGAGATAAGGTTTCACAGGTTCTGTGAATCTTGGGCGTACCCTCAAAGCATGTGGGTGAGAGAGTACAGGGAATTTAATCTTGGGGTGATTGAGAATAATCACCACTTGTGGTATATGATGGTATTTGTAATGAGTATTGCAAGCAAGCAAGCGCCTTGAGAACAGTCTAGAATTTAAAATATGGACCCATGGAGTTAGTTTGTAAGTACCACGGATGTCATGTGACATTTAAAGATATCTCAATTACATACAAATCAAGAGTTTAATATTCTCATGATAATTTGCTTTCCTGACATCTGCTTTGAATTTTGAGTATGAAAATATTTTTCCCAGGGCTGGAGAGATGGCTCAGAGGTTAAGAGCACTGACTGCTCTTCCAGAGGTCCTGAGTTCAATTCCCAGCAACCACATGGTGGCTCACAACCATCCATCATGAGATCTGGTGCCCTCTTCTGGTGTGCAGATATACATGGAAGCAGAATGTTGTGTACATAATTAATAAATAAAATCTTTAAAAAAAGAAAATATTTTTCCCATACCAGTGTATTTTAGCCATCCACGGCCATTGTCTCTTGAAGTATTTAGAGTAGAATTTGAATGACTATTCTACCTCACCACCAATATAACACATTACTTAGAGCAGAACGGGTCATTGATTAGAAGTTAGAATATTGTACTTGGTATTCCTTTTCAGGTCCAGGATCTCCTTTTCTTTGAGGAAAAACACTGTAATTCATGGTATACAGTTGGTACCTTTTGTAATGCAATTTTTGTTTCTATAATTAGTACATGTGTTTCTAAGACCCCAAAATAATTGTGATTATTTTTCCAAATAATATTTTCCAGCTTTATTATCTCGAAAGTTGCTTTGTATATTGTGTTACTGAATCGCAAAGTCATTGCAGCTAGGTGAGCTTGTTCAGCTGCAACAGAAATATAAAATCGTATTTATGCACAATACCTGTTTAAATATTTTATTAAGGCACCATCCCAGTCATACGTTATTATCTTCAAGAGCTACTCATGTGTTTAATGACTGTATTAATTAGAGGGTATTTCATTAAGTTCACGGGTTTTTTTCCCTTAACTCTGTTCTAAAAGAGGGACCATACAAGAGCAAATGTATCCACACTTACAATTTGCAACCCGCCTGGGCACTCAGGGATGTCATTTCCCTTCATATGCTTTGAAAGGTTTTTATCTAACATGAAAAAGAAAGCTGCATTTCACTACAGACAGGTAGTTGTTTTTCATTATAGTTCACTTTGGCTAAAAGTTAAAATTCATCTTTAAATAGAGAACACTATTTTTCCTGGTGTGGAAATCTGACAGGAACATTTTCCTGTGAATGCCCATAAAGACAGTATTTGTGTGTGTGTGTGTGTGTGTGTGTGTGTGTGTTGGTGAATACTCCAACAAACCCAATAGCTCATTTCATAGTTCTTGTCTTTGCTTATTATCTTCTCTAATTACATCTTTTAATGGAAACTCTTGGTAAATATTCAAAGTATAATTCAATAAAAGAAATTCATTTGTGTATTAAGATAATAATATTCAGATACACAGCTCTCTAAAGAAAGAATTAAACATAGCCAGAAGAACTTTCTGTGTTGGAAAATACTCCACGCATCCTGTTCATGGTAAACTGAGTCCTTTTTAAGTGCCAAGCAGTACATAAGAAAGGTTGAGGAGTGCTTTCTATACTCTCAGCAATGTGCGTCTACATGACTTAGCAGTTAACTAAAGACTCGATATACTTGACAGTTTCTTTAGCGTGTACTCAGACAGTTTAGCATGTGGAACTTTATATCTGCTTATTCCTTTGAAAGGATCAAAACTTTCTGCCAGTCAATTTCTGGTCAAATTTGGAACCATTCGAATTAAGTTTAGTTCTCCGTCCTGCCATAGTGACCAAAATACCCTAGTACAAGACCACTGATTTTTATCGCATGTGTAATTTTGTCTGTTTTGTAGGATGCTTCTATGTTAGTGAGTTCTTTATATGAACTATACTTTATCAGTCTTGTATTTTTCTTTATTAGTTTTAAATTGCTGCGACCAAATGAAGCTTAAATATAGAAGGATTTGTTTTAGGTAACCACCACTTCTGAATTTTAGTATGTAATCCTTGGCTCTATTCCATCTGGACCTCAGGTGAGGCAGGGTACCATGGTAACCAGAGGATGTAACTGAGGGTCCTCGTCTCATGGCAGACAGGAAGCAAGGACAGTGAATCCGGAGGGGGAGGGAACTAGAGCAAGGTATAGCCTTTACAGAGGAACCCCAAATGACCAACTTTCTCCAGCCATGTCATCACATCCTATAGTCCCTCAGTCTCCCAAGTACCTGTTCAAACCGTTAATCCATTGGTGGATTAGGACAGAGCCCACATGACCTAACATCTACAGATACACTCTCAGAAAGAAAGAAAGGAAGGAAGGAAGGAAGGAAGGAAGGAAGGAAGGAAGGAAGGAGAGAGAAAGAGAGAGAGAGAGAGAGAGAGAGAGAGAGAGAGAGAGAGAAGAAAAGAATAGAAAGTAGTCTAAGCTATTATAAATGATAACAGTATTGTGGAATTAATTTTGTTCTAAGAAAATTGTAGTTCAAGACCATAGACAACATATGCCGTAGATACCTAAAATATGGTATGCAGAGTTATTTGTCTTTGATAGTGGCTTTTTGCTTGGTTCTTAAGAGTCTGTCCTAGAGACATCACAGGTTTCATTTTCTTCACAGGTCCTCTCCAGCCCTGAGTAGATAAGTGGTTTGTGCCTGTTCCAGCGGCAGAGCGGAAATCTGCAGTGGTCCCGTCAAGTGGCTGTCCTGATTCCTCATTCTGACACCAGGAGAAGACTCCGTCAGAGCTTGCAGCAATGTCTGTGTCTAATCTATCATGGTGAGCGAATGGCTTTCCTATCTCAAGTCCACATAAATGCATGCAGTAAGCAGGGTTTTGAGAGAGTTCTACTGTCAGAATGGCGAGGAGAACTTTAAAAACTGGATTTTCAGATTGTCCTGTATTAGAGTGAAAAGAGTTTTTTCTTTGATTTTTTTTGATGATTCTGTATATAGTCACTGTATTTGCCTGGTTTCCCACTTTTCTCAATACCCCCAAGTTCCTCCCTTCTCAAATTCCTGACTACTTGTTCTTTAGTTATTATTGTTACATATATACATGGGTACCACGGGCTGAGTTACCTAGTATTGCTCGTATGTTATTGTTACATATATACATGGGTACCATGGGCTGAGTTACCTACTGTTGCTCGTATGTTATTATTGTTACGTATATACATGGGTACCACGGGCTGAGTTACCTACTGTTGCTCGTATGTTATTATTGTTACATATATACATGGGTACCATGGGCTGAGTTACCTAGTGTTGCTCATATGTTATTAATGTGCAGTGCTGACTGTATGGAACTGGAGAACCTATTAAGGGAAGACTGATTCTCTCCGTCTCAGTAGCCATTGGTTGCCTGTAGCTCTTCATCTAGGTGCGTAATAAATCTCAGATTTATGCCACCCTCGTTTAACGCTTTCAGTGCTGTGACATCTGAAGGTCTGAGCCTCACACTGAACACCAAAGGTATCTCATACCTTCATTTTCACACACACGAGGAAAATGAGAGGTTGGAAGAATGTGTTTGTGCAATGGGCTTTCCTGCATGTTTCCACTTCTCCATAGGACTAATAAGCCAAAAGTGTGCCTTTGTACATAGAGTGATATTTGTCAGGGTCTCTTCTCTTCCGGCTTCACTACCCACCCCCAAAAGAAAAACTACCTAAATTAAACTAACTATAACTCAAAATTCCATTGTGGGTACACATTTCTAGGTAGCTCCATTGTGTCTGCCCTTTGGCTTTCAGTTCCTGTTTAACCCTGCCTGTGAGGAGTGGTACCATCCAGTGATGAGTCTGAACTTCGGGACTGTCTCTTAAGTGTAAAGAGAGGAGTAAATGATGCTTACATATACCGACAGCGTTTAATAGTGAAGCCTGGTAACCCTTCATTTCTCTAAGAGCTCATTTCATCTCTCCTGCAAACAGAAATAGCACCGGAGTCAGGGTTTGCTTGCTGACTTGTTGTAGCTCCATGGGCTCATTTTTCAGAGAAGTAAGCGATGTATTCAGGGCAAAGGGTATAATTATTAGTTTAAATTTAGAGTCGTATTTCTGAAGGACCTAATTCTTAATGGCTCCCATAAAATGTGTCCTCAGATGCTTAGGCCTGGGTGCTGAGGGCCTCGTTTGGAAAAATAGAACAAGTAAAGAGAATCAAAAAGATTTAAAGTGTATAAAATATATAAAAACTAATGAAATACTTGGATATTAAATCATCGCCATAGAAATGTCATTTACTTTTGTGTTTTTATTAAAATAAAATTACCATTATGTTTTTAACTTCATCTTCTCTAAATCCCATGGCTCGTTTCAGATGTGTAAAAATGCTAACCCACTTTTTTTTTTAAAGGGAATTTTCCCCCTGGCAAGTGTGTGGGAAATGAATCTTCAAAGACCTAAGGCACCCTAGAGGGATAGTAAAGTACTCGCCATTCAAGCACGGGGACCCCAGTTCAAGTCCTCAGCACCCACGTGTGGAAGGAATACTGGGCTTGGGTGTGCACTCCTGTAATTCAGGTGCCTAAGAGATGGAGTGGGGGCGGGGGCGGGGCGGTGAGCACCCAGTCTACCTGTATTGATGGGCTCAGAAACTAAGGCAGAGTGCAACTGAGGAAGACAGCCAGTGCAAGCTTCCGGATCCCACATATATGTGTATATATGTCCATGTGCATGTACACATAGGAAAATAAGACTTAAAAAAAAAGGTAAATGAAAATCCAACAGCGCCTCCCAGAAGGAGGGTGGTCAGGAGGAGGAGAAGGGAAAAGATTGGGGGGGGGCATGGAGGAGGAGTAGGCGGAAATGGGAAGAAAGGGGGGGATGGGGACTAGGGCAGATGAACAGATCAGAGCAGATGTGACTGCCCAATCACAAGACGGTGTGAGTTTGACCCAGTTCACAGAGGCAGCACAGGGCTGACACGGCGGGCGGGCGGGGGGAGGAGGGCTGTCTGTGGGAGCCTCACGTCACCCTGCTGTGACGGGATGATTTGACGTAGGGCCACTTGGCCCACGGTGCACCTCACCAAGAGAGGAAGTACTGTCATCTTAGCTTCATTGTCTGTCAAGGCTCCCACGGGTTGGTAGGTGTTCTGCAAATAGATGCCGTGGAAATGAGTGAGACGTGCAGAACAGGCAATTTAGTGAAAATGCATACTTTCATTCTAAAAGAAACGTTTAAATTAGGAAGGCATGCGTAGAATCTAACGTGTCTGGAAAATGGAAGAAAAAAAAAACAGTCTTCATGTTGGAGGTTCAAAGGTGTTGGAAGGGACGCCAAGGAGCTGTGATTCAGCAACACCGTCTGCAGTCGATTGCCATGCAGGGAGATCTTCATCTGGTCCAGTCATATGGCCATCACACAGATGTCAATGGCTGTCACTCCCCCCACCCCCAGATCTGACCTGCCTCTTTATGGGAAAGAAGAGTAGGAAGTGAGTCTCAGGTGTTCACGTCAAGCCGCCAGTCACTCACGCGTGTTTCTTACTCTTGTAAGAAGTGACTGACCTTTTTCCCCATTCTCCTTGCAAATTTTCATGTCTCCTAACAATTCTAGCCTGTATTTTGAGGGAACATCATCCTCTAAAGATTTATCTAGCCATGTCTTGCAGCCTACCAATTTCCAGCGGAAACTCTTCATAAAATTACACGAATTTGATGAAATCGCTGTTGTCCAGGATGAGGCTTTGTTTTGAAGTCTGGAAACTTCAAAGGCATGGGTGTACTGCCTCACACTGGAATCACATGGTATTGTCAGGCTTTTAATTGGCATGTAACATGTGTGTGTGCACAGATCCCCAATTTGTTTTGATGAGTGTGTCCTTTATTGTGGGAAAGAGAACTTCAGGGGAAGCTAAGTCTCTGTGTGCCTCCAAGGAAGAGTCAGAGCCACAAGGAGAGGGCTGGTCCCTCTGATGGGTTTCTCAGAACAGCTTCTGCCTAGATGGGAATAGCAATTTTATCGAGTTTTATGGTTCTTTGGAGCTGTGCGTTTGCACGACTCTCCTCTGCTTGTCGACCTTATTTACTTTAGCACTGAGTTTGCAGGGAAAACTCCCGGCAGGGCTGGTGAGATGGCACAGGGGGTAAAGGCACTTGCCGCTGGGCCTGGTGACCTGAGTTTGACGCCCAGAATGGATCTGGTAGAAGGAGAGAGTCTAACTGCACGTTGTCCTGTGGCCTCCACATGTATTCTGTTGTGTGTGTATGATAACATGCAAACAAAAACAAATAGATGAATGAAATATTTTTAAAAGCTCATGTCACTTTGTGGGCATCTTGGCCTGCCTAGCATAACACTGTATTGTATTCAACATTAATAACAATGGGTTGATTTTAAAAGTAAACAGTCAACGTAATGCAACATGAACACATGTTGCAACATGAACACATATTTATGTGTGGAGCATCAACTCTGATTCCCAAATGTAATATAAAAAATAAGAAAATACAAGTTATGATACTTACATTCCTTTATACAACTATCCAACCAATACTCTTAACTTGTATAGGAGTTTCTCGTTCACGTAAATTTAAAAATTCTTTCTTGTTCTAGTAGTTATGTACATGTGTGATGCTTGTTTTACACACACACACACACACACACACACACACATCTCTAAAAGCAGTAGTCTTTATAATGCTTCCAGATTTCTAGGAAGCCATGGTCTGTCAGAAAGGGGAGCAGCGGGAACTGACGTTAAGAGTTCCGTAGAGATAAAGACAGATGCTTCATGAGACTTTCTGTTTAGCTGGTAACTACCAGATGGAGACAATTTCTGAGGTGATGCTGCTTAGGATAAAGCCAAGAGGATGTACAAGGTCAATTGCAGACATCCATGAACATGTGGCAGCTTCCAGGTTATGCGCTGTGGAAAGAAAATGCCATTGGTAACAGATATAATTAACAGGAGACATGAGACGCCCTAAACTAGCAAAAGGGAGATTCCCATCTGTAGCACAGTGGAGATGGTGTGAGGCCAGAGACT
Organism: Cricetulus griseus; assembly: GCF_003668045.3. Lineage (NCBI taxonomy): Eukaryota > Metazoa > Chordata > Mammalia > Rodentia > Cricetidae > Cricetulus > Cricetulus griseus. Next base: position 10,884,057 of record NC_048603.1, on the reverse strand, counting down.
GTTTCCCAGAACTAAACAGCCTTCCTTCCTAAATCTCATCAATTCCCTGTTGTTTGTATTTCAGTGAATACTTACATACATATAGCAACTATAACATGTGATTTTTGTAGCACACAAGTTAAGTGAACACTGTGAGTAGCGAACATTTGCATTGTCTGCACTGTGCACTGTGCTCTTGTAGAACTTCCAAATTTGAACTCCTAAGTCTGTTTCCTAGGTGTGTTGTATGTTATTTGCATTTTTGTGAATGGGAACTTGAGACACAGAATATTAAGTAACTTATTCAACATGACAAAGACACTAAGTAGTGGATTAAGCAATTGCCATTGCCTGGTTCCAATTAGCACCCACTCCAAGACTTTCTCTGTACATACACAAATATGTTCCTCCCTGGAGAGATGGCTCAGAGGTTAAGAGCACTGGCTGCTCTTCCATAGGTCCTGAGTTCAATTCCCAGTAACCACACGGTGGCTCACAACCATCTGTAATGATATCTGGTGCCCTCTTCTGACATTCAGGCAGAACATTGTATACATAATAAGCAAGTAAGTCTTTAAAAAAAATAATATCCCTTTTCCCACGCTGTGGGCTGCTGTTTTGTCTTATTGACCTTTGCCTTACAGAAGCTTCTCAGTTTCAGGAGGTCCCATTTATTGATTGTTGTTCTCAGTGTCTGTGCTCCTGGTGTTATATTTAAGAAGTGGTCTCCCTTGTCATGCGTTCAAGGCAACTTTCTGTCCTATCAGGTTCAGTGTGGGTGGATTTATGTTGAGGTCTTTGATCCATTTGGACTTGAGTTTTGTGCAAGAGGATAGATATGGATCTGTTTGCATTTTTTTACATGTCAGCATCCAGCTATCCCACCAACTATGGTGAGATAGCTTGCTCAGCCTTCATACATCGGGGAGGGGATTGGTCCTGCCTCAGCTTGGTATCCCAGACTTTGATGATTGCCCAAGGAAGGCCTTACCACCCCTGAGGAGTTACGGGGTGGGGGGGAGTAATGGAGGGAGGAGGAGCTGGGGTTGGTATGTAAAATAAAAGAAAAAAATTAAACTAAGAAAAGAAATATCCCTGATACATTTGTTTACCCCCTGCCCACCAAGCAGATTCTATAGCTTACATTTCCAACCAGAATGTTTCTCTTAATTTTCTTCAATCTACACACTGGGTGGGGCTCATCTGTCAAAGAGAAATGCTAGGTATTAGAATACTTTTGGGAGTGAGGTGACCGATGATAACCCACTGGGTTCCTGGGTTAAGCAATGTCATTGGTAATATCAGAAATTCAGCTGAATTTTATAGAAGTATATAAAGACATCCAGACAGTAAGACTTTGTTATTAGTTTTTAAAGGACAGGGTCTCAGATAACTCACTTCTGATTTAATATTCACTACACAGCTGGGGATGACCTTGAACCTCTGATCTTCCTGCCTCTCCCTTGAAAGTGCAATGATTACAGGCAGGCACCATGACCCCGGCCCAATGTATGAACTTGTTACTAAAAGGGTTTCGTCACCATACAAACAGAAGCAGAGCACAAATACAGGCAGAGCTTGCTCTGATTCAACTAGAATGGCTGGCTGTTCAGTCCCTGCCTTTTGAAGACCTTCCACTAACATGTCTAGTGGAGCCTCCCATGGGTTCCACTACCTCAGCACCCCAGGTCATCCTGTTTTCCTGTTACAGTAGCTACATTGATCAGTAGTAGGGAAAGCCTAGCATCGTGTGAACTGATTTTGCCAAATGAAGAGTTTTTGCAAAATGGCAGTGCCCAAGCTATTTTGTACTACAATGCCTACATACACTTTTTCGTATTTTTTTATCTTATTTTTTTTCTCTTTGAATGGTGGTACACACTTGCAATCTTTGAATTCAAGAGACCGAGGCAGGATGGAAGATACCAAGGTTGAGGCAAGTCAGGCTTATATAGTGGGACCTTGAATAAAAAGTAATTAATATTTGCTTGGCATCTGGCAGCCAGAGAGGGATAAAGAAATCCCTGGATTCAAGTTAAGCAGCCAGACAGCCAGATCCACTGGACATCCTTTGTGTAGAGTGTCCTGTGCATAGTTAGCACAGGGGTGGAGTTCTATTAAGACAGCTCTTAATAGAACTTTTTATTAGCCAGAGGACTGTAAATCAGTCAAGTACTCCTGACTCAGCGTGGTGAGTTCTCTAACAGATACACCCAGAATGCTTTTGGAGAACAATAAAGAACAATAAAGTGTCTTTCCCACTTGAGATGGGAAGCCTCACCTTTCAAAAGCACTAACATGGCTCTCGAATTTTTTTCTGCAATATAAAGAAGCATGCTATTTGCAAAGAGCCCAAGGCCATAGGCAGCTATAAGGCGGAAATCAAAAAGGACTTGAGTGATAGGAAACCAGTTTTAAGAATGCTGAAAAATATTCACATTTTTCCTGCAAAATATTCCTATTGTACGTGATGTTTCAACGTCTCCTGTTCTCTTGAATAATTCCTGCCTGTTGCTTTAGTCGATGGGTACCAAGTGACATCATCAGGGAAATGTATCCACACTGTGTGACAGTAATGTCATTTATTTCAGCCCGATGTTGTCTTCTGGTTTTCTTTTTAAAACGGTTTTCCACTACTGTACATGTTTCTGATGCTGGGAGAGACAATTGTTCAGATAGCATTACCTTGCCAGGCACTGTGTTTTGCTTTCTTGTGTACATTAATGCCTCCTCCTGATTTAATTCCTATAAACACTTAGCATTATGCTGTTAATTGTCTACGATGCTGTTTGTTCTTAGCTGGCTAAGAGAATTTTAGCAGAAGCTAATATAATTTCTACTATGCATGTCTGGAGATAGAGTAAAGCTCAACTTATTGAGGTAATTAATGTCTTGACTACATTTATAAGAACCGAGTTCTATTTCCAAAGTAGGCTTGTAGTTGTAAATGCTATTCTATTATGCATTGTTGACACGTCTAGTTTTACGCTAACAGGATCTGAATACTACTTTGAATTAATTTGCATTGTATACATGTGTAATAGGAATTACATATCCTTAATGTAAATATTACACATAATATGTGTTTCACATTGTGTGTTGTGTTTGTATCAGCTTTGCCTATTTGTGCTGTTACGTTTCAGGCTCTCCGATGCAGTATTCACATTTACACTGGCAGGAAGGTTGAACCTTGAGTTGTCTGAACAGAAGGTGGAAAATGCAGTTAAGCTGAGGTTTCAGGAATGATTTTTTTTAAAAAAAGAAAAAACTTATTTTACATACCAATCCCAGTTCCCTCTCCCTCCCATTCTCCCGATCCCCCACCTTCTCCCCACCCTACCTACCCACCCCCATCCACTCCTCAGAGAGGTGAGGCCTCCCATAGGGAATACACAAAGTCTGTTCACATCACATCATTTGAGACAGGACCAAGCCCAGCCTCCACCCCCCACCCCAGTATCTAGGCTGAGCAAGGTGTCTCACCATGGGAAACGGGCTCCAAAAAGCCAGTTCATGCACTAGGGATAAATCCTGGTTTTACTGTCAGTGGTCCCATAGACTGCCACACGACTGTCACCCCCCATTCAGGGGGCCCAGTTCACTCTTACGCAGGTGCCCCAGATGTCGGTCTGGAGTCAGTGAGCTCCCACTTGTTCAGCTCAGCTGTTTCTATGGGTTTCCCCAGCATGATCTTGACCCCTTGCTCATATTAGCCCTCCTTCCTCTCTTTAACTGGACTGGGGAAGGTTGGCCCAGTGTTTAGCTATCTTGTGGATCTCTGCATCTGCTTCCATCAGTTCCTGGATGAAGGTTCTATGGTGACGGTTAAGGTGGTCATCAGGATTGAGTTTTAACCCCATCTTTATCATCAAGTCTACAGTCAGAATAGACTACATTCCCTTAGAGGAGCAAGGCTTAGATAAACATAAAGCCAGTATTTCCCATTAGTGACAGAGACTTCTGTGTTGAGTCAACTTCCTTGGGGAGATAACTTGAGTATTTCCCTGCAGGTCATTGGGTGGTTAAGACACTCGGAGGAGTGAACTTGCCTTTAGTCAGAGGCCCTCCTCTTAAGGGTAATGGCAATGAAAAGTAGAAGACCATAAGTTTTGGAAATAAAGCAGAGTACAGGAGTGTGTCGGGTTTAGTGGAAACTGAACTAGCAGAAACCATCTTATAAGAAGAAAAGACGAAACAAAACAGACAAACCAAGAGCTCAAGGACCACCCCCCCCCCTTTCCCCAATTCTGTAACTCTCTGATGGTTTAGAGGAAAGTCAAGGTTTTTAGTTCTGAAAATTTTCAATATGCCTTTCCATTCATAACATGCCTTTTCAAGCCATTTTCAAGTTGAAATCTCTCCGTTATTAAAACGATTAATCCCAATTTGGTTGAGAATTGACTCTTCACATGAATACATGTATTTTTAGAATCCTTGACTGCTCTGTGATTCAACCATGTGCCTTTAGAAATAGCATTTGAAACTCTAACATTTATAGGAAGCCTCTTGAGTATTTTTTTTCTATCTGCCATAAATATTTTCTTTCCCAAGTGCAGGCTGTTATAAAGCAAGACCATGTCAAATGTTTGTTGGGCCCCTTTGCACCTGGCTATTTCCCTCTGGGCTTTTGGCCAAATTGTAACACAGCCAATTCTACCCTCACCAGAGGTGAGCCAGATATGGTTACCCAATCTTGGAATTTTAACCTCCCAGACTATAAATAAATCTCTTTGACAAGCAGCCCATATTGGATGTTTTGTTATAAGAATATAACATATAGTTTACCAAGCAAATGGACCTTAAGAATTTCTCAGGGTTGGAGTATTATCATTTTTCTAATTTCCAAGCATATCTCTCATGCATTGGCCTTTCTCTTCTGACTTAGACTGCATTTTCCTTCTTTGGTGGGATATGCTTACTTGAATGAATGTCTTTTCTTTCTTTCTTTCTTTCTTTCATTCTGCTTCTGCTTCTTCTTCTATTTTTTTTCTTTTTGGTTTTTCAAGACAGAGTGTCTCTGTGCAGTTTTGGAACCTGTCCTGGGATTCACTCTGTAGACCAGGCTGGCCTCAAACTCACAGAGATCCTTCTGCCTCCGCCTCCCGAGTGCTGGGATTAAAGGCATATACCACCACTGCCTGGCACTTAACGTTTTCTTAGCCTATCCTCAACATAGGCAGAAATTAAATTGTCCACTGGGTGTATCTAATTCTGACATCATGTTAATGTGATCCAGGGGTTATCTTTGACGTCATTTCTTATACTTGGTGGTCAATTATTTTTGCTGTGTATATTGGCTGTTAAGCCAAGCCCTAAAAATTCAGTAGTGATAAAAATGGCAGCCATGGGTCATGCCCATTAAATATTCTTTTATAGAGCAAGGTAATCCAATTATTTCTTCTCAGAATAGCCCCTACATTCCCTTGTTACCACCATCATCTAGAATCTTGATGCCTGTCAAAACTGGTATGTGATCTTTCCCTAATTATTTTTTTGCTCTCAAATTATCTTACTTACAAAGTTAATTTGGTAAAAATGTTTTTTTTTCTATTGCCATTCTTTCCCATTGTTTCTAGGCTACCTTCCAAACTAGATTTAAGGCTATTTATAATCTGGTCCCCATATGAATTTCTCCATGTGATTAAACTTCTACCCTAATCTAATTCTTTAAGAAAAGAAAAACATATGCTAAGTGCAAAAAGAATACTTTTTGTGACTCTGAAACAGATTCAGGGCCTCTTACATTCTAGAGAAGTTCACTGCTACTGACATATAACCGCCCAGAAAAAAATGCCTTTACTTTATTACTAATAGTAATTTCAGCTAGAGAAGAAACATGGAGAAATGTTTGCAAGTCATGATATTCTGAGAGGGTTTTGCTTTCTTGCGATAATGAGTCTGAGGCTGCAGGTTCAATCCCCACAGGTACTAATTAGGTCTGCTCTCTTTTACAGCCAGGGCCCAGTCCTGTAGGCTCGACTACCCTTCCTTCACAGACATGCAACTGGTCACAAGCCACAACTAATACGGAGGAAAATACATAGGCATTCAAGCCAAGCACAATCCAGAGATTGGTGATTGGTCACTGTGCTGAATTATGCTTTCTCTTTGTTTTGTAGTGGTCATACTTTATTCTCTTATATAAAAAAAAACTTTAGTGACTGATAACACCATTATTTCTTAGACTGTGGAAGCTTTAACGTAAATATAGTTAGATCATTCCAACATTCAAAGCAAAAAGTTGCTTTTGGTGCTTGAACAATGAAATTGAAAAAATAATGAATGGTTTATGATATACTTCCAGTCATTAAAATAGTTATGTAGTCTGAGGCACGTTCTATGCAGCATGATCAAATAAATTTGACAGTCAAGTCTTTAAAATTATTTTTAAATCAATATGTGAAGTTATCAGGTCTTAACCTAGAAAATACATTTCCATCTGTCTTTTGGGTCATAGTACCAGGTTTTGTGTTTGCTTGTTGTGCTTTTATTTTTACTGTAAAGATATTTCATTTGATTTTGTATCAGTTTCAGCTTAACCAACTGAGGAAATGAAACTGATACTTTCCAACAACATTGGTGATTCATGAAGAACAATTCAGCCCATTCATTAATTTATCCTGTGTTTAATGTTCCATTTGTAAGTTCATTGTTATGAATCTTGAGGATAATTTAATTTATGAATGATTAGGAATTTTAAAACAATTATTACACAGTTTTAGGGATACAGTAATACAGTTTAATGATATCTAGATTGAAACTATATTATTATTTCTGGGGTGGTTTTTTTTTTTTGAGACAGGGTTTCACTGTGGCTTTGGAGCCTCTCCTGACACTCCTTCTGTAGACCAGGCTAGCCTTGAACTCACAGAGATCCGCCTGTCTCTGCCTTCCGAGTGCCACCAATGCCAGTCTGAAACTATATTATTTTAACATAAATATTGTATTATTTCTTAAAACTACTAATCATTTATGTCAGTGTGTTTTCCTAAGTGGCATCCACGTGTAATTCTGAATGTTGTGGTCAGAATGGCAAAGGAAACAGAAATCTCTAATCTTACGAAGCTTACACCCAGTGCTGAGGATGACAGGAATCTACAAATAAGCACCATCCAGACAGACAGCGATCCATTTCCTGAGGAGGATCACGCAGCATATAGTCACCCCTAGAGCATGGACGGGCTTTGTGAGGAATGACCTTTCAGGGGGAGATGGCGTTGAAGTACAATACTATGAGGCTGTCCATCGTTAGAGGAGAGCCATTCCAGGCAGGGGCTGTATTGCAGCTGTCCACGTTGCATTGTAGGCTCATTATTCAATGTTCCTGACGGGGAATGTACTTCTGTGCATGTTCATCTTATTGATTGTTGAATAAAGTACTGTTTGGCCAGTGAGGCAGCAAGTTAGGCGGGAGGATTCTGGGAAATGTAGTTAAGAAGTGGTGATCCAGGCAGGAAGTGACACAGCAGAGAGACTCATATTTAAGGAAGGACAAGCAGGAAGTGGCCCCTTTTTCCCCTCTTTTCCCCTTATCCCTGCCAATAAGGCATTCGATAAGGTAAGTTTTATAAAATACATAGATTTATGATAATTAAGACTGAGCTAGCAGATGAGAAATCCTAGTCATTGGCCAAGCAGCATTTGTACATAATAGAAGTCTCTGTGTACTATCTGGGGCCCTAACTCAGGTGGGCAGCTGGCGTAAAGCGCACATGTCCTCGGTGGGGCTCGACGGCTTTTGGCATAAAGATTTATTGTAACATGTTCCCCTCATCAGACTCAAAGGCCACTTTTAGGATAGACAGAAAACTTCATTCTATGATGCGATGGGAAGGCCCTGATGATGACAGGTCCCTGGTGTGTCTGAGGGCTCGTCCAGTGGGGGCGGGGAGACAGTTTGGCCAGGAGCCAGGAAAGACCTGGGGCAGTGTTGGGAGGTGAGCGCAGCCAGGGAGCATGGAGTCAGGGATGTGTAGAGAACACGTGACTGGACAGTCTCAGTGTTATGTGGTACTGCTGTCCCTCACGAGGCCTGGTGAAATGTCACACAGGATGTAGATCCAGGGAAAGCCAGTGATGGTAACTGTCTATTGCTAAGAGCAGCCTCACCTTGATGTGCCTTGCACACCTCAAGGACCTGCCTGACACCTGGAGTTTGTGGAGATAATTATTATGTGTTCTTAACCTAAACACTCAGGAAATATTCTTAGTGGGATATAACAATGAGATAAAAATAATGAAGTAATGAAAAATCCCTTGTAAGGATACAGCCTTTTTTTTTTCACTATTGTCAATTTAAAAACAGTTAACAATACATCTCTACCCATCTGAATAATTAGAGGCACAATATAAAGGCGATTGTAAAACTATATTATCCTGCATTAAAGATTTTTGTAGTAGACAAATAAATGTAAATTATGGAAGTTGAGGCTGTTTTTGTTGCTCCGTTTGCATTTGAAGCTTGTTATTGTCCCTTCTTGCCAATGAACTCTAAAGTTAATTTTAATATATAAGGCAGAAGTGGTGAAATAATGTATTGTGTTCTGACACCAGGTGCTTAAGTGGGTGTGGTTTATTGAAGATTATAGAATACAGTATACAGCCAGGGGCTAATGTGTGTTGCAGAGAATGATGGCATAAAATTACTAGGTGCCTCTTTTTTAGGGAAAGCAATCATCTTTGTTCTAAGATTATAGCAATTCTACACTTTTTGTGCTAAATATGATTTACTTGTGGTACTTAAAGATGAAAGTTGGAAACACAGTGTTGACCTCCCCTCTTCTCCATCTCTGTGTTCTCCATATGTGTGCATTTATCTCAGAACAGAAAACCAGAAGGTCTAGAATCTCTGCTGCACTGGAAATTAGTTCAAGTTGGATCTAGTCCAAAGTGATGATGTCAGGGTTTTATGATTCTGACTACAGAAGAGATGTCTCATGGTATCTGCAACAGACTTTGGTCCAGGGGGTTGCTAGAGTCACTGTGTTAAAAAAAAAAAGCTTCAAAACAGTTTAATTGGATAAAATGACTGCATAACTACAGACACATCCACCATGCCTGAGTCCTCTTTGACTTGGCATGTGTCTGCTGCTGCCTATATTTAATGAAACTACTACTTGGTCCATTTTTTTGTGCCTTTTACTTATGTTGTCTATTGAGCATCTCCAGATAGTCACACCTGTTTCTTCCCTGGTCCTGCTTTGTAGTCATAATTAACATTTATGAATTTTTAAAAAAATAATTGCATTTCCTTTCCTGGAGAACATCGAAGTTTTTCTAATAGTAGTTTACATGGATTCTGTGTTGTTAGAGTCCAAATGAATTCATAGTAGTGTCTTACCACTCAATTTGCCAAGGTAAGTTCCTTGTATGAAGGAATATCCTTTTCCAGAACTAGGTTTGAAGCATCTAATGTGTCTTAATTTCCCAGAATGTGGAAAGTTAAACGCTGACATCCATACTCAGGCTGCATGAATTTTGTTTGATGGGTTGAGATAATCATAAGTACCACATTTTCCCCTTAGTGGTAGATCTTTTAGATAAAATGTATGACGTAGCCACCTCAGTGCAGAGCTCAGAAGTTGGTCAGGGCAACTGGGCAGCATCAACAAGGGTTGGAATCACCTCTACCAGGCCCTTAGTTCCCAGGGTCCAGCTCACCACGCCTGCCTGTTTCTTCTGTGAGCTGAAAGCTGAGATGTTGACGTGTCCACCATCTTTTGATGGATGTATTTCATGGTGTCTGGGTATCACTTTTCCACATCAGTTCTCACCCTTACGCTTTCTCCCTTAGTATATTCCTGCTGTAATCAAAAATCAGCTCCACTGCAGCATAGTTTAAAAAAAAAAAAAACACTAAATTAGGTTAACTCCCATTCGGTTTTAGATTACTGATACAAAGTACTTTCATGAATAGACAAAAGAAATTGAAATTCAAATTAAGTGATCTCCCCAAGTGTATTTTCATTTAGACACTTTTCCCCTGAGGTTTTTATAGCATCCTAAAATTATATTCAAAAGCAGAATTTGTATAGAACCGGGTTCATAGAAATTGTGATGATCTTTTCCAACCCCTAATGTTTCTTTTAATGATTTCATAAAGCTAGTTATATACTCAAAATTATTATAAAGATAATACTATGTAAACTTTAAAATGCATCAATTTATTGCTTTGTAAAAGCATTCATTGTGTTTATTCCTCTTGTAATGACTAGTAGAAAGTAATTTTTCTGAAGGGAGGATTTTCTTGACATCCTTCTATACTTGCCCCAATCCAGTCTTCAAACATTTGAAGGACAAAGCAGGCGTATGAAATGCTTACTTGTCAAGTGAAGTCAAGCATTGAGCAGTTGTTACCACCATCACATATGGAAGGAGACACATGACACTTGCTTTCTCATTTATTTATTTTTATATAAATTTTGTTTAAATTGGAAACAATCTTATTTTACATATCAATCCCAGTTCCCTCTCCCTCCCATCCTCCCATGTCCCCCAACAATCCCCCCCATCCCATCTCCCACCCACTCCCCAGAGAGGGCGAGGCCTTCCATGAGGGATCATTAAAATCTATCAAGTCATTTGAGGCAGGGCCTAGGCCCTCCCTGGTGTATCTAGGCTGAGAGAGCATCCCTCCATGGGGAATGGGCTCCTGAAGTCCATTCGTGCACTAGGGATACATCCTGGTTCCACTGCCAGAGGTCCCATAGACTGCCCAGTGCTCCTAGCTGACTCCCATGTTCAGGGGGCCTGGTTTGGTCCTATGTTGGTTCCCCAGCTGTCAGACTGGGGTCCATGAGCTCCCGCTTGCTCAGGTCAGCTGTTTCTGTGGGTTTTCCCAGTGTGGTCTTGACCCCGTTGTTCCTCACTTCTCCCTCTCTGAAACTGGATTCCAGGAGTTTGGCTCAGTGCTTTCATATTTAAAAAACACACTAGACATCTGACATAAGAGCGACACTGTACACAAGAGAGATGGGATAGTCCTACTTAATCCTGGCAAACAAGTTCAACAGGCGTTTTGCATTAACAAATGGCCAGAGCCTTCAGGCTGTTTCTCAGGCAGGCGCTGGAACTCAGCGTGTATACATAGCATGGGATGCAGATGCTTGGCATGAAAATAAAAATCGAGCAGGAGGTGAAGTGATTTGACAGAAGCTTGGTCTGGGTACTGTACCAGGTATTTGACGCTGTTCACGGAGGAAATTTGTGGCTATGTTTTCCCAGGATGAGCTAGAGCTGTGACTTACTTGAGATAGTCAAGAAAATGAAACAAATGTACACATAAATTACTGCTTGGCGTTGATGGGGCATTTGCCTCAGAATGTAGGATATTTTGAAGACAAACTCTCTTCATTTCTAAAGGTCAGGTGTGATGTTAGTTGCCAATTCTGAACTTAGGAACAAGTCACTGACAAAGCCTATTCCAGAACTGGAAAGTAAAGATGATAGTAGCAGGGCTCATGCGTCTCATTCTCCTTTTTCTACAGTGATGTCCTTTCTGTCTGTTTGGTGTTATAAGAATCATTTTATGAAATGGATTATTATTATTATTATTGTTATTATTATTATTATTATTATTATTATTATTGTGTCCAATGAATAAAGGGAAAAGTTGTTAGTCCCCTCCAGTTTTAATGTTTTCATAACTCAGGAAGAATTGATGGAGTTGAATTAATTATTCAAATGATACACCTTATCATCACAAACCGTAACGATGATAACTCAGCCTCTTCTGAAAAGCCTTCTTTGAACGTTGAACTGTGTGCTTTCTGCTTCTGAACCTTTCTCATAACTGTATGTTCACCCCTGCACCAGCGCCTCACCTCCAACTCTAATTACTTCCTTTTATCATTGCCTATAATTGTATATGCTATGGCCAAGGAAATGCTCCCCCAATTATTTTGTATTGAATGTTGATTTTGTTAAATATATTACACAGAAATGGGAATTACTGTCACAGATTTGGGTATCAGTCATTTAAACACTGTATTACCTAACTTTTGTGCTTGAAACAACAGTATTGGCACAATTCATGTGCAAAACATTTATCAGGTGGCTACTATGCATATATTAATCTCAAGTATAAACATTTGAGAGAGATACAGTGATCTGGTTTCCAAATTATATTTTTTTCCTTTCTGGTAGTGGTAATTCATAGACCAAAACTATCTTCTTCATCTTTTCTCCTTTGTTTAATGTATTTGGTTTATTGTTTCTCTGTTTTTAGAGGTCACTACTCTTCCAACTAATGTCCTTAGTTTGCCTTTACTTACAAAACATGGTGACAAGTGAACCTGAGCATGGACTGACTGCTGTATTCACTCTGGTTCATGTTCCTCTCTACTTAGGAATCCTCAGCTAGAAATCCACAATAAGCTTGTGTCTACTACATGAAGAATTGTCTTGTTAGAGCTGAGCATCCCTCCATCGTGGACTTTGTTAATGTAAAATTGTCAAATGGTAACATGCACAGTCAAGCTGTCTCAAATAACGACAGGTTATTACAAGAGATAATTGGAAGAAACAAGGATGTCTTGTCCTCACAGTGAAGCTCTAGGGACTTTGGAGACCACAGCAAGACACCAGACAGAGCACGTGTATCCCAAGCTGTCTTGTCCCTGGGATGCGGAGAGCAGAGTGTAGTTCAAGACCTGGGTGGTAATTAGGAGGTGGTGATGTCACAGGGATTCTCACATCCTTGCCCTGCTCTACAATCAACCAGCTAGACTTTACTGATCTTTTAGAGTTCTCTGGTATCAGTCTAATTCATCAATGCTCTACATTTTTGTGATGTTCCAATTCTACTTTTACATTGGCTTGATTTTTGCTGGATCTTTCAAGCAAGAGTTGGTATACACCGTGCACTACGCATTCTGTCTTCCACAATAGCCCCCAGCCCCATCAACAGTTGCTTAACTATAGAAATTCTAAGTCACCAAAGGGTCGTGTGACAGGTTTGACCTTTTTATTACAACTGTGCTTGAAACAACCAGGGCAGATTGTCCTAAATATGACCGTGAGCAAACTAAGTAGATTAGGAAACAACCATGAGACATTCTAGGAAGTTCAGTCCCTGGGACAGCAGAATTAGTGTCAGTTTTGTAATCCTGCTTGCATCAGGAATTCTGAAAGAGGCATCCAGCAATCTGTATTCTGTCAAGCCTCCAGGTGAATCTGATGAATGTTCAAGTTTGAGAGCAGATGGTACCAAATTATCTCTCTTGAGTCAGGATTTATAGCACCACTGCCAAAAATAATGACTTCGGGCATAATTGGTATTCAGAAGATCCTTGCAATAATATTAACTAACAGTCTCAGCTGATTTCCTAAGTTTCTGACAGGAAGAAAGTGCTGTTGGCATATAAGATTATGTTCTTTTCTCCTGTTAGTTTTGGCACCTAATTGATAAAAACATTGGACCAACTTTTTCAGTAAACTGGTTTTAAAAACTGAGTGTAGTTTTTCTTTCTTTCTTTCTTTTTTTTTTTTTTTTTTTTTTTGGTTTGGTATTTAAAGAGCTAACTTGGAAATGTGTCCCACTAAAGGACATTTTTGCCCACATCTTGTTCTCATGTAAAATTTTAATATAAGAGTTTTCTTGAAATGCAATTCACAGACCATGAATCAAATCCCATGTAAACTACGGGAGTTTTTAGCTTTCAGTATATTCACATTGTTTTCATCCATGACCAAAGTCACTTGTGGAATATTTCTGTTTTCTCCAAAAGAAATTCCCTTCCTTTGATTAGTCCATTTTTTTCTAAATAATATTTATTGCTTTATGTTTATGAGTGTTGTACCTGCATGTATATCTGTGTATTACATGTATTCCTGGTGCTGACAGGAAGCCATAAGAGGTCATAAGATACCTGGAAGTGGAGTTAGGGATAATTTCAGGTTGCCATGTGGGTACTGGCAATGGAACAGAGATCTTCTGTAAGAGCAGCCAGTGCTCTTAACCATGGAGGTAACTCTCCAACTCACTCCCCATGTTTTAGCCACGATACAGTTTTCTTCCCTTCCAACAATCCTAAGTAACTAACCTGATCCTGTCTTCTTGTTGATGTCTCTGGATTCCCTTATTCTGGACACTTCGCATTAAATCAAGTCATGGACTATGTGATGCTTTATTCCTAGATTCTTTCATTTAGCCTGAACTTTTATGGTTTAACCGTGTTGTGGAGCATATCAGAGCTCCATTCCTCTCCCCAAAGACAACCTTCCATTGAATAGATGTGGCATTTTCTTTAACCACTCATCAGTTGATGGGCATTGGGTGGTTTTCGGGTTTGAGGTCGAATGAATAACATGTCTCTAAACCTTGTGTATGAGTTTTTCCTGAACATCTTTCTCATTTCTCTTGGGCGTAGACTTACAATGGGAATTGCTGAGTAATTGGCACCTCTGTTTAGTTTTTAAGTAACTTCTGGACTTTTTCAAAAATAGCTTTATTATTTTGAGTTTTTAACCTGGGTCCTCTCATGTTTCTGTTTATCATTACTGGTGTCTCTTGTAATATGGATTGCTTTTCTTCTTTTGGATTGACTTAAGGGCTTTGTTTATCTTTACAAAGTTAATCCTAGAGGGTCTGAGGAGTTTCTTACTTTGGTATTGGTTTAAACAACCCAATCATTAATGATGTTCGGTATCTTCCTCTTTGCTTATTGGTGAATGCCAAAACATGATGCTCATGTTTGTCTGTGTCAAATGGATATACTTTCCTTATTGAACTTAAAGTTATTTGTACAGTTTAGATGCTGATATGCATCAGAAACTTCATTTCACAGTCCTGTTTTTGGCCAAATGCTTGAAGTATCCAATGTTATTCTTGAAAATGGAAAAAGTAAGTACAGACTAAATATATGATTTTTCCCAGTAACACATAGAGTAGCAATGGTCATTATTAGCTCACCGCAACACCAATTATAAATGCAGGATATTTAGTTTAGAGGTTTTTCCTGGATGTTTCTGAGAAAGCCTTTGCAAAGTTTTCAAGGAAAGAGTGGGTAGTTGTTGCTTTAAATGTTTTTTTCTTTGATCTTTTGGCATTTTGGCCTTATGAGGGCCCCCCAACCAGCTGCCAAAGAAATCACACATGGAGTCTTATGACTTATGAATGCCCGGCCTTAGCTTGGCTTGTTTCTTCCCAGCTTTTCTTAACTTGAATTATCTCCGTCTACCTTTTGCCTCTGGGCTTTTACCTTTTCTTACACTTTCCTCTTATTCCCTGTCCTGCTGAGCATCTGAATGGCTGGGTGGCTGGCCCCTGACTTCCTTCTCTCTGTGTTCTCTTCTCCTTCTTCCTGGTTTCTCCTATTTATTCTCTCTGCCTGCTAGCCCTGCCTATCCTTTGCTCCTGCCTCGATGTTGGCCGTGCAGCACTTTATTAGAGCATGAGGTGTTTTAGAAAGGCAAAGACTCACAGCTTCACTGAGTTAAACAGACGCAGCATAAACAAAAGTCCCATACCTTCAAATAGTATTCCCCAAGAGGTAGTGAAATACCGAGTTGAAACGGGCTGAGAAGTAAATACTCATGATCGAATCCCTAAGTTGGGAACTAGTTACTGATGGAACAGGAGAATGTTTACTCTAGATGGCCAGTGAGGAAGTTAGAAAGGAGGGACCACAGCCTCCGTAGTTGGAATGAGCAGAAGGGAAGACTGAAATGGTTTGGAACCAGGATCCAGGAGGAGGAACATGTTTGAGGCAGTGGAGGGGAAGTTTGTAGGGAGGGAAAAGAAAACCGAGTATGAGGGGCAATGGGGATTAGATCTCCATAGGTTATCGGGGACCAAAGAGAAATGCAAATGCACAGCGCCATAATGACTAGCAGACCCCCTGTTGGTATTCCCTCAGCCGTCATTCCATGTGTGGATGAAATGTAGCTTTAGTGCTCCTGTGGACCTTTTGCTTTGAGTGAGGTTTGCGATCTCCTCAAATCATTTCCCACAATGCACTTGCCTGAAGTTTCCGTCAAAAGCTGAGTCTATCGATCAGATATCTTCCACAGTGTAGAATACTCCTTATCATTATATGTTTAAATGGCGTTCTGCAGTTTGAGGCAAGCTTTTAATTAGCTTTCACCAAACGCCACTTACAATTCAGTTTCTCTATGGGCATGTGTCTGCAGTCCCACTGTAGTACCGTATAGTAAATGTAGGAAGGAGGTGACACTTTTCATCTCCCAGATGAAGTAATTTGATGGACAAGACAAACATCTCTCTCTAAATGCTGGGCTTCCCTCAAGCGATTCTCTCTTTACTTCTATGCTGCGTGGATGATGATTTACTTTTTGAGTTGATTTCAGTATCTGGATGATGGGGGAGGTCCTTCTGTGTATATGATTGTCTTATTGGTTGATAAATAAAGTACTGTTGGCCAATAAAGAAACAGGTTAGGTGAGACTTTGAGTCAAGGAGGATTCTGGGAAAGGTAGGAGAGAGTACAGAATCCAAACCTCAGAACTCTCAAGGGCTGCAGGCCATCTTGGGTGTGCCGAGTCCAACCCCCAAGAGCACGAGACAGCGGGAGCATATGGAAGCTGCTCCGATGCCGATGCCTCACAGCGGCTCGGCTCGAGGCTCGGCTCGACTCGACAAGGAAGAATGTGGTAGCAGGTTCTCTTCCTCCTGGCTGTAGCACAAAACTTCCTTTTACTACATTTCCCAGAATCCTCCTTGACTGCTAGTCCCGCCTAACCTGCTTCTTCATTGGCCAACAGTACTTTATTCAACAACCAGTAAGATAAGCATATACACAGAAGGACCTCCCCCATCATATGGATGAAAATCATACATTTTACTCACACAGTGAATCCATAGCCCTCTTAATGAGCCTGACTTTGTTGGTAACTGGCTGTGTTCTTGGTCAAGTCGCTTCTCTCAAATATTTTCTTTCATTGTAAAACCACAAATGAAAATGAACTTAAGGTTCCTCCCCGTTTCCTTAGTTTATGGAAGTTTAGGTTAGCTTGAAGATGAACTTCCTTTGCTCACTAATCATGTGCAAGCATTTTTAAAAGTGATTGTAGCGTTGTGATTTCTGAAATGTCTAAGTACTATAAGGTCATATTCCCTCATTGCTGACTTCTTCAATCCTGTATAAATCATTCAAACAGAATTTCCAGTCATTTCCCTTCTGGATCATGGTGTTCTTCATGTATAACTGAACCCCTCATCCAGAACTGCAAAGTGGGCTGTATCTCATGAGCACTATCCGTTCTCTTGCTAAGACCTTCACCCTGGCCTCGGTCTCCCTGTGAGCACCTGCCTCTACCAGAGGGTCACAGCCATCAGTGTCCTCTAACTTGTCCTGTTCAGAACTGTGAACTTACGGTGGGTTTTGTTTATTTGTGCTTAGCGGGTTTTCTTTGGGGGTTTAGGTAGACTGGGAGCCTGTTTTCTGCAGTATTCACTATGTTGGCTGCAGTGCAACATATTACTACCCTGGCAGTTGGATCATCACTGCTTTTTCTGAGAGAAAATG
The DNA here is from genome assembly GCF_003668045.3 of Cricetulus griseus. Taxonomy (NCBI): domain Eukaryota; kingdom Metazoa; phylum Chordata; class Mammalia; order Rodentia; family Cricetidae; genus Cricetulus; species Cricetulus griseus. The sequence continues at coordinate 10,866,592 of NC_048603.1, read as the reverse complement.
AAGGGTAACACCGGATAAATAACTTGCCTAATTGTATGGCAGAAAACGGTCTGAACCTCTGACAGCTAATGTCCCTCTTTTTGTTTGTGTGCTCATCGGTGACAACTGTCAAGATTTACCAGATTTACATGGGGGAAGAATGTACTCACGTCCTAATAATGTGAAGACTATGGGGAGAGAAAGACTGATAGTTCTGGAGAGCTTACTCATTTGACTCCAAGGTGTCTGCTTTCATGGAAATCATGCTCTCCTGTAGTTAACGGCAGCTGACTATAAAGGCAGTTAACGTCCCTTGAGTCGCTTGTGTAATGAGACAAGAGCACTGTTGGTCAGTACTGTGATTAGCTTATAGCATGGAAAGTTTTCTCAAATTTCTGTATGTGAACTTTCCATGCATTTTACATAGCCAGTGCCATTCATGTCTGTACACCTAAATTTGTATTCGGCCCCTTTAATAAGCCGCGCTGTATTAAGCTGGAAACGTGTTATTGATGATATGAGGTTGCATCCTTTAGGCAGCTGCAAAATTACATTAAGAAGAAGCATGGCTTAGGAACCAGATGTGTGTCTCTGCCATGGCACCATTTGAAACACTGCATTATGAAAAGATGGATGCAACCCTTATAGGTCTCTTAGCATTATCTGATATGCGTTTTATAAAACCAAAGGAACAAGCCATTACGTCCATGCACAAAGGCTGGAAGTTCACTGTTTATTTAGTGTACACTTTGGGCCAAAAGATAAACAGGTGGTCAAGGCCAGTTTGCAAGAGAGGCAGTAATGTAATTGGATTTTCAATAACATGACATAGGAATTATAATTTGTCTATGAGGTCTACCTAAAGGGGCTAAACACTTAAATCACACATGTCAAGTTATTTTGTTTCTGAGTAGAACTCTTTTATCATGAGACATTTAGGATAATGTCGCTGTTACCCATTACAAAATGAGAGAGTGGGCTAATAGCAGCTATTTTAGAAAAGACCTTAAGATTTTATTTGTTGCCAGGCAGTGGTGGCGCACGCCTTTTATCCCAGCATTCGGGAGGCAGAGGCAGGCGGATCTCTGTGAGTTCCAGGCCAACCTGGTATACAAAGTGAGTTCCAGGACAGCCTCTAACGCCACAGAGAAACCCTGTCTCAAAATAACCCCCCCCAAAAAAACCCCAAAATTTATTTGCCCTTAAAATAGATGTGAATCTAAAGTACACAGAGTGCTTGTGCCTGTTTAAAATGGTGCTATTAGAAGTATAGGATATGAACAAAAGCAAGGAGAAGATGTCACCTGCCAGCTTCCGTAGTGAACTCATATTGACAAGATGACACACCTAATTTGGATATACCATGATTGAAGAAAGTGATGAAATGAAGACTGTTTATAAGAAGTACTTGTAAATAGAATTGCACCCAAGGGTGTCTTTTAATTAAAAAGTGCTAGCACTATGAATGTAAGTGCTGTCACTAATAATATTGGATATATATGGCTTCGTGTCAGTGGTCCTGGAGTGCAGTCAAGCGGGAAATACTAACCTCCCAAGTCATAGACGTTATAACAGGTGCACAGTGGTTACTGCTCCTCCCTGGGGTGACAGCATCAGGAAGATGAGGAGATCAAGTCCTTGTCCTTAATGATAAAGTCCCTGACATCTCTGTCCTGGGAAGCCACACTTTGTAAATGGACAGAGATGGATAACAGAGAGAACCAGGATGCGGACCAACAACTGGGTTAAATGTTGCAGACCGCACCAAGGCATCTGGGAAAGAATTTCCTAGTCAGTTCAAAAAGCGGCAGGTGGATCTGTACACCCTCCAGTCTAAGCCAGGGGAGGACTTTACTCTGGTCTCTTCCTTTGCCTTTACCACAGAAATGAAGGTTTTCAGTTGTCTGGGTGTTAAGGGTTGTCAAGAGCTTTTGTTGACTTACTGTCCTTAAGTTGTTGGCTTACGACCTAGTAGAGGTCAGTGGGTAAAATAGCTGGTCATGAAGTCTGAAAATCAGAAATCAGATTTCTAGAACCCCCATGAAACGGGCGCATGGCATGAACATTTGTCATTCTTGCACCCCAGGGGACTTAGGGATAGAGGCAGGAGAAGCCTCAGGAGCTCATGGAGGCCTATTGTTTGTTGCATTTGCTGTAGATCTGGCCAAACAAGGGGACAGGTGATGATCCAACCAATCGCTGTTGACTGCCAGGTATATGCTGTGGATGGGCACAGCCTCCTGAATACACACACACACACACACACACCACATATGTGTGTATGTATGTGTGTGTATACATACACACACACACATTCGCACACACTCAAGCATATACACAGACATAACACATACATACATATATACATTCATTCACACACACACATATACAGACATAACACGTACATACATACACACAAACATGCACACACACACAAACATGCACACACATACACACAGACGTAACACATACACACAAACACACATATACACACACAGAAACATACACACAGACATAACACATACATACACACAAACACACACATATATATACACACATACATATATACAAACACACAAACATACACATACATATGCATAAGCATACACACAGATATAACACATACATACACAGAAACATACACATACACACAAACATACACACACACACACACACACACACACACACACACACGTATACACACAAATCTCTTTTTGTTTTTCATGGCAGGGTTTCTCTGTGTAACAGTCCTGGTTTTCCCGGAACTCATTCTGTAGACCAGGCTGGCCTCAAACTCATAGAGATCCACCTGCCTCTGCCTCCTGAGTGTTGGGATTAAAGGTGTGTTCCAGCACCACCCAGCAACACATTCCTGATTCAATGTTACAGAATATTTTATCGTTTCCCACTGTTAGCTCCAGGCCAGGCTCATGTATTTTACCAGAGATGAAGATAAATGGGTTTTATCTGAAAACTCAGAGGAAACCTCCCAGGCCAGAGACTGCACAAATCTTTCAAAGTGGACAGGTGTCCAATCGCTGTGAGACTTTTCCTGGTGGCAGTTATAGTCTGTGACTGTTTTCTAATTTGAGGCAGATTAATGACAGGTTCCTTTTGCTTCTTTAATAGTGATAATGTAAAAGTGAGCTGACAGTAATCTTCCTTTGATAACTGGTAAATGCCATTTGCTTTATTTAATAAGAGCTGTAAAAATTGTCTTCTGGTGAAGATGCACAGATCTTAGTTCACCCGACATGAAATTAAAAATGTACCTGTAAGTGGAGCTCATGTTTACTGAATGCTTGTGTGATGAGCAGTGCTAAAAGTACTTCACATCCTACTGTACTTAATTCACATGCCAATCTACGGAGTGAAGGATTGTGGGTATTTTCTCTTCATAGCTGAAAGAATGCAGAGGATGAGGAGCTGTCCAAGGTCACACAGGGAAGGTTGCATGGTGCAGATCTTAGACCTTGGCAGTCTTATTCTATGGTTTCCCCAGCAGTTAGGCTTCCATTGGCTTCTCGTTGTGCAGTCTGTTACACTGAGGAGAAGAAACTAGTTTGTTTCTCTGTGTGGTGTAGACACAGTGTGTGTGGTGCAGGCCAGTCCCGTTAATGTCATTGTGCTCTCCTTCTGGATTACCTTCTGACATTCTAGAACCTCAGAATACACAAAGGATTTTAAGCCTCCTTTCCCACTAGACCTCACCTGTGTGCTAGGTGTTGCCTAGCACATTCAGTCCCTCAAGACCCAGTGTGTGCTGAAGGACGGCGCAGGCCTGACAGCAAAGGCTGCTGCTTGTGGGTCGGCCCTTTAGCTTTGCATCTGCTAAGCAAGGATGGCAGCAGACAAATCGCTTTCTAGAACATTCTGTGGTGTGGTTGCTGGTTTCTGTGTCTATTTAAAATTACTTTACAAACAAGGTCCGTGGTCAAAACAGAAGACTCCTCACTTAGAGAAGGGTGTTCATTTGGAGGTCCCTTTAGTGCTCAGAAGCTGTGCTAGAAGGCCTATTTTAATTTAAAATTCTGTGTGTGTGTGTGTGTGTGTGTGTGTGTGTGTGTGTGTGTGTGTGTGTGTGTGTTAAACAACCAGATGGGGCAGGAATGATGTCTTATATACATTAATTTAATAAGCCAGTTTTACCATAGAGATCATCTCTTCCATCACTGAGTGACACAGTGATGGAAGAAAAGGAAACGTATTCCTATTAAATAGTGTTACTTGCAAAACAAAACAGAAACTCATCATTGGCAGGAACAGTGAAGCTTAAATAGTTAAAGATTGTCCAAATTGATATTGCTGTTGTGTCAACACCATCAGTAGTTCTGGAGAGGCTGCAATGGAATGAGGGTTCCTGTCATCTTTTCCTAACCCTTCGTTTTCCTGCTGTCCTTATCCTCCCGCCACACCCTGAAATGGAAAGAGGAGATGGCCTCGGAGGGAAGGCGGCAGGATGGCGAAGGTGGCATCCAGGAAAGGGCACAATCACTGAGAAGGACGGGGCACTTTTGAGACGCTGAGTTTGCAAGCTTAGCTGGGCAAACGTCAGTGCGGAGAAGTGAAAAGATAAGGTTGGAGAGCGGAGCTCAGGAAACTCTCCCATCGTGTTGATTTTGAGGCAGACCTGAAAACAGCCTTTTAAAGAACGGTGAGATTTGGATGCTGGGAGGTGAAAACAGAAAAGGAAGCACAGCTAGGAAGCCACTTCAGTTACCTAGGGTGTGCGGTAAGCCCATCAAATACATAGCTTTCCCGGGAGGGCTGGAGCTGGTAAACAAGGATGTGCCCAAGTTAAAAACATAGAATTAGTCAAAGGGAGCTTTAAAAACTGGGAGGGGACATCAGTGCCATGCCTCGGAGGTGCAGATCAGAAGGATGGTAGCAAGTGCTGCAGAGCTTGGGGCTCGCAATCCTTATTTTAAGATTTCGGTGTTAAAGAAGACAACCCTACTAGTGGTTGTAGCTTCCATTGCCTGTTTTTTCTAGTGGTATGTTAACTGTGGGAACCTGTCTTGCCCAGTTTGTACCTGAGAGGGGGAGTATAGATTGGCAAAGGGCAGATAAAGTTGATAAGAAAAAGACAGAGACATGGGATAGAATCAGGAGGGCAATACTGGACGCCCCAAGTTTATTCTTCATCATTCTTATGTACCCCAACCAAAAAGGGGAACATGGTGTCTTGTATACGGAACAAACAGACTTTCTTCCGTAATTCTCCCAGCATTTGATAACCACACGTTATCTGGCTTTGAGGATCAAGAGTAACCACACCTCATACCAAGTCTGTTGTTATTTAGATAAGACACCCAAGGCCAGGTTCAAACATCCTGCCCTAGCCATGCCTTAGACCTTTAGGTCTTACGACTTACTAAGGACAGTTTGGAACTCTCTGACCTTGAGCCAAGATGAAACAGAGCCATCTTTATGGCCCCCACAGTTAATGAAAACTTGCATAATGAGCACCAAATACCCCAACACTTCTGGGAATTTTATGAAAATGTAGACATTTACAAGATGGCATTAGGTAGTGGCCAATAGCAACAGTCTTGTGATCTAGGAAAGGAAGATATTCTTTTGAACATACGGGTGAAGGCTCCAAGCCTGCACCAGCTCGACCTCTCTGTGTTCCATGAGCTGTGCGGAAGTTGTCCTCTGCAACTGGCCCTTTGTCAGTCTTCAGAGAATGATCTTCTGACCCGTATTAGCATGGATAATTTGGGGACCTCCATGGGGCTTGCTTGGCCTTTCAACTCAACCAATGTAACCCAGTCCCACCAGTGGAAGCCTTGTCTGGCTACAAATGATGACCAGTTCAGATGCTGTTTTCTCCATTACTAGTTATCATTTGACTCACCCTCATAGATTCCGTGCACTAGGATTCCATGCCTTCCCCGAGATGTCCCCAGTTTCAGCCATCTCCATCACCCCCAAACCCTGATCCCTCCTGCTCCCATCCACACCTGCCCAAATCCACCTGAAAATTCTCTCTTATTTCCCCTTTCCAGGAAGATCCATGCATCCCTCCTGTATCTCTCCTCTCTACTTATCCTTATTAAGTATGTAGATCATAGCTTGGTTATCATTTACTTAATGTCTAATATTCACTTGTGAGTGAGTACATACCATATTTGTCTTTCTGGGTCTAGGTTACCTCACTCAGGGTGATTTTTTTTCTAGTTCCATCCATTTGATGTCATTTTTTTTAAAAACAGCTGAGTAATACTCTATTGTATAAATGTACCACATTTTCTTTATCCATTCTTCAATTGAGGAATATCTAGGTGGTTTTCAGTTTCTGGCTCTTATGAAATAAGCTGCAGTAGACATAGCTGAGCAAGTGTCCTTATGGTAGGATGGAGTGCTCATTGGGTATAATCTTGAGGTTTATGAATTCCCAATTTTCTGAGGAACTACCATATTGATTTCCATAGTGGCTATACAAGTTGTACTCCCACAGGCAATTGAGAAGTGTTCCCCTTGCTCCACGTTCTTGCCAGCATGAGCTGTCATTAGTGATTTTGATCTTTGTCATTCTGAAAGATATAAGATGGAATCTTAAAGTAGTTAGATTTGCATTTTCCTGATGGCTAAGAATGTTGAACATTTCTTTAAGGGTTTCTCAGCAATTTGAGATTTCTCTGTTGAGAATTTTCTGTTTAGATCTGTATCCCAATGTTAATTGGATTATTTTTTTGATATCTGGTTTTTTGAGTTATTTGTTTATTTTGAATATTGGCCACCTATTGGGTATGGAGTTAGTAAAAAACCTTTTCCCATTTTGAGAAACTGCCTCTTAGATTGGTGGTGTCCTTTGCCTTACAGAAGCTTTTCAGTTTCATGAGGTCCCATTTATTAATTGTCCATCTTAGGGACTGTGCTATTGGTATTCTGTGCAGGAAGTTATCTCCTATGCCAATGAGTTCAAGGCTGTTCCTCACTCTCTTTTCTATCAGGTTCAGTGTGTTTGGTTTTATGTTGAGGTCTTTGATTCACTTGGACTTGAATTTTGTGCAGGGTGAAAATTAGGAATCTATTTGCATTCTTGTACATGCTGACATCCAGTTTGACCAGCACCATTTGTTGAAGATGCTTTCTTTCTTCCAGTCTATATTTCTGGTTTCTTTATCAAAAATTGGGTATCCATCTACAGGCTATAAAAGAGAAACTTGGGCTCCAGCCTGGCCACAAAATTCTCCATGTATAATATGTCCTGCCTACAAAATGTGCTGGGGCAATTTGGTGCAAAACTTGGAGTATTGGCCAACCAGTGTTTGGTTTAACTTGAGAACCACACCAGAAGAGCGAGCTCATGACCTACTTTGCCTGGATAGCCAGGAACCAGAGACTGGATAGCCCAGAGATCTAGGGTAGAACCAAACATTGATGTCAAAAAAATACCCTCAATGACATGATTCTTGATAATATTCTTCTATACACACAGAATGGTACTTTGTCCACTCATCATCAGAGAGACTTCTTCTGGCAATGGATGGGATAGGATGCAGAGGGCCACAGCAAGACATTATGAGGACAGAGTCTAAACTGGAGTTCTCCATGTGTCCTTCCCCTTGGAGACCAAGGAACCCTGCAGATGATGGTGAGGAAAGATTGTAGGAGTCAGAGGCGATAGAGAACATGACCCACATAATCAACTAAGCAGGGCTCACTCACATAGGCTCACAGAGACTGAAGCAGCATGCACAGGGACTGCATGGGTCTTTGTCAGGTCTTCTGTGTATATGTTATGTTATGGCTGTTAGCTTGGTGCAACTCCTAATGGTGGGAGTGTATGCGTGTCTGACTCTTTTGCCTGCTCTTGAGACTCCTTTCCTCTTATTGGGTTGTCTTGTGCAGCTCGATAAGAGGGCTTTCACATTGTTTTATTGTATCTTGTTTGGTCCCGTTTGGCTGTCTTCTCTTGGAGGCCTGCTCTTTTCTAAAGAGGAAATAGAGGAGGGGGGTGTCCCTGGGGGAGAGGAGAAGTGGGCATACTGGAGGAAGGGAAAACTGACAGGAATATACTTCACCAGAGAAGAACCCATTTTCAACAAAAAAAGAAGTTATTCTTTGAAAATATCACCCATTTCTCTAAGATTATGAATCTAGTTTTCATCTCCATGTGTTTTTTTTTTAACATATAAATCCTTAGGAAAGTGACACTATGAAGATACGGGATTCTTAGCTAGCAATGGCACAACCAAGAGTCATAAGCAGTGTCCAAAATAACTCTTCATTTTTCCCACATGGAAAATTACAAAGGATGGAAACAAACAAAGCAATTTAAGTCTAGGGTTGTGTCTGCTAGAATTTAATTTCAAGTAGATTCTTGAAAGACACACACTACAGCCTAGGCCTAAAAGTGCCATTCCCCAAGTAATGAGACTGCCTAGCTTTCATTATGCTCTGGCACTTGAGTAGTGTGTATCAGATGAGTACGAAGCTGCTGGCTTCTGGAGTTTGGAGTCCACTTATAAGCTCTGGTTAGCTTATTCTGCAATAGTATCCATCTCAGTACACCTTACGGGCCAGAAATCAAGGGTAAAATTCTCTTACATCCCCAAATAGACATAACAGTACCTGTTATCTGAAGCTCAAGTGCTTTGGGGGTTAACCAATGGGCAGTCAATTACTTTTACTGTTGATCTAACAGTTTAACAGTTGAGCTTAGTTTATGGCTACTGAGACCTTAGCCAATTTGAAGCAACGGGCTGCTGGAGGGATGAAAGGATGATGACAGTGGAAAATAAGAGTATATTAAGTAGTTAAAGCTAGGACTTTCACTTCTTTAAGAGTGAGTGAAGATAAAGATTAATTTCTACAGTCTTGGGGGAATATTTGAAGGTTCAGATGTTAATAAAACATTTGGCTAACCTTTTGCAAGTACTGAGGCAGTGATCTTCCATCCATGCCTGTCTATTAGGCCCTGCCTTTCAGTGACTTTCAGCTTCTGCCCTGGTCGAATACCGAAGATGAGGCATCTCTTACCCCCAGTGTTTCCTGGGGATTTATGCCCTCCGTATTGAACTGTAATGCCATCGTATGTAGGAAGCTCTACCGTTTTACTTTCTTGTTCCTAGTTTCACACTTTGATAGCGTAGGACATGAACCAGGGTGGACAGCCAGTAGTGTGAAATCCTTTTGGCTTTGGAAAACATGAAATCCATTCATTCACCCATTTCCATCTCTCTGAGATGGCCTCAAAGCTCATATGTCTAAGAATCCACTTCTAACCTTCCTTCCTAGCAGATTGGTGGCAGTTGTTATATAAGGGTCTTTAAGATCAGTCATGGCTATGCAGTGAAGTTATTTAGACCTCTTCATTCTTTTAATAAAAAGTGAAGAGTCGGGCTGGAGAGATGGCTCAGCACTTAAGAGTGCTATTCTTCCAGGGGACCTGAATTTGTTTCCCAACATCCATGTTGGCTCCCAGCCAACCATCACTCCAGCTCCAGTGGGACCTGATGCCTCTGGTCTCTGCAGAAACATTCACTCACATGCATATCCCCAAGCCACTCTTCCACCCAGACATATTTGAAAATAGTAAAAATAAAACTTAAGAAAAAAAGAGAAAAAGTCATAGCACTCCAGTGTTGGAGAGAGGCCGTCAGTAAATAGTCTTTGTCCCTTTAATTTTTGTGCTACAGGTCACTTTAAAAGCTAATTCAGGGTGCGACATTCCAGTCGTATTTCTATGAGGATATTTTCATCGTTGTCTTATTTGCTAAACAATCACGAACTGTAGTCTACGTGAGAATTCTTTTAGAATTATAAAGGAAGAATGCCTTTAATGTTGATCTATCCTTTTCTTTCTGTCATTGCAGGAATGATTTTGAGTAAGTGTTTTGCCTCAACTTTCCACCAAAGTCAACTGCTGGGTTTTTAGTAGTCACCATTGCCCCACTAGGAAAAATATCTTCAATATGATTACAGGTCTTCATAAATTAGAGACCTATTTGGGCCTTGTACTTGTATCCTAAGAGCGTGTGACAGTGGCCTGGCAATGGGAAGACCTGAGCAATAGGAATTTATTGCCATGTGGCCTGGAAGCAAGAAGGTGAGGATAAAGATTTCAGTAGAGTTGCACCCTGCTAAGGTGGAGGAAGGTTCTGCTCTGTCCTCCTTCCTAGTGTCTAGGGATCTCTTGGTGTTCTGGTTGGATGCCGTGGTTTACGGAGCAACCACTCTGCCCTCCGTCTTCCTCACACACTGTCCTTCTTGCATGGTTGGTTGCCTGTTCAAATTTCATATTTCAGTCAGGACACCAGTCCTACACATGATTAGGACCCACCTTAATGGTTTCATTTCCTGGTATTTGCCATTGTAAAGATTATTTCCAAATAAAGTCTATCCTCCCAGTTGCCTTCATTTAGGGAAATACTGCGCTTTTGGCTGAACTGTCGAGTTTAGCAGTAGCCATGTTCTCTCTGGCATTAGTTTTGCTTTGTTTGTTGTATGCTTTTAAATTTTTATTATTGTTAACAACATCATCGTCGTCGTCGTCACCAATATTATTATATTATTATTTTCGTGTTTTGGGCTGGCCTCTAACTCGTGATCCTCCGGCCTTAGTCTCCCCAGTGCTGGAATTACAGGGATGTGCCGCCAGACTCAGCTTTAGATTGTCCTTAAACCTGGATGTATGGCACAGTTTCCTAGGAAACCTCGAAGAAGAAAAGGCAAGTGTATAATTCTCACTCCCAGACGATTTCAATTTTGATATTCCAGAGTGCAGCCTGGGCATGAGTAGTTTTGGAAACCTTTCTCCCAAGGTTTCGCTCAAGCAGCAAGCTTGACCTCTGCTGCAAGACAGATTCCCCCCAGGAAGCAGAGTAAGGGTGTGTGAGAGTGTATTCTGCTTTGGGCAAGGACTAGAAAAATGAGTCCGTGGTGATGGTGGCTTTTAGTTTTGATTGCTTACAAACACAGGAACGGGGAAAATTAAGCTAAAGTAAAATGACTGTTCAAATTCAGTTGTCACGATAACTCCTTTAAATCTTTGAGAACTCCTCTTCTCTGCCTGAAAATGTGGCACGCAGACTCTGTGAGCAGACTCAGGGTAGGTGCTACTCACCTCTCCTCTCAGAAGTCACTCAGTAATCTTTCATCAAGCTACAATCTCAGAACTCACCCTGGATGCCCCACGGCTAGTTTGCATGTGAGTGTACCCAGCCACCGCTCTTTCCCATGCTGATTCAATCGCTGATTCACTAGCTGCTAACCTAATATTCTCAAAAAGTATTTCTTTCACCTGCACATCTGGGGATATTTTGCTTACCACCCCCCCCCCCTGCTTTTTGGTTCAGTCTGTCCTTCACTAAATCATCACAACCCGATCTTTTACTTTCGTCTCCCCGTCTTTCCTTACTTGCACCTGCTCTGACGATCCTGGTGCCTCAGAGGCCGGTTGAAAAATCTGCAACGCGAAGTGCAAACAAGTCAGCAGTTAGGCAGTGCGAGCGCCCGTGAAACCACCTGAAATCACCTCTGTCAGAGATGCAGCGGTTTCATCATTGTCCCAGTGCGCTTTGTTTTGTTGTTGTCAAGATTAGATGAGTAAAAATGAATGGACTACCTGCAAGCGGACCTGGGAAATATAAAGTGTTGCCTTGTATTTTCACAGCCATTAGCGTCACGGCTTAGTGCTGCAGCTGCCCACAACTCTAGCATTTATTTCATCTTCGTTATTTTGTCTGGCTCCCGGCTGTTAGTTTTAACCTGGCTGGGAACACATGAACTAAAAATCGAGTCGTTACGGATCAATTTATAATCCCATGGCATTGGCCTCTGCTATGTATCTTTTGAAAAGAAATGGATAACAGTGGGGTGTTGCAGTGACAGACGTTGACAATTCATGCACATTATTGAAATAGATTTTGTTGCCCCAATGAAGCTTTTCTGAAAGTACGAGGCTGTGATGAGAGCCATCTTTATACGAAAGTATTCCGAACTGTAGAGCGAATGGGATTCTGGGAAATGTAGTCCCTCGCTAGGCAGTCATTACTGTTATCTGCACTCTGCAAAAGAGGAGCTGGGTTAAAAGGGAGACAAGTTAGAAAGGACATTCAGCTTCTTAGTGACAAAGTGGCCTTTCATTGCAGCTAGTACCTTTGATTCCTGTCCAGCTAGTATCCGCTTGTAGTCCTCGAACTTGGGAGACTGAGGCAGGAGGATTGAGAGGACAAGGACGGCTTGGGCTTCTTTCTTTGCAAGTCTGATTCCCAGAGACAAACAAACCAATGTGTCCACAGTTAACAACAGGCCGAAAGCAGTGGCTTCCTGTACTTTGCTCTCTTTGTAGCAGAAGAGTGGTACCAGGAGTAGGAGTAGGATAAGAAGGGGCAGGATCCCAGTGCTTTGTGTACATCCGTTAAAGCGACAAGGTTTCTAATGGTTGTCTTTCAAACTCCTCAGTGAATTTTATTCTTGCTTTAAGTTTCCCTGTTTCTAGTTAATTAATGAAAACTCATCGCCGAACAGTCATACATACATGGCACGATTGCACTTTGTGTTCATTCTCTTCTCCTTTTGTCCGCACTCCTAATTGCTTTTGGTTCATCTCATACATAATGTGTTTGGCCCTTCCGGAACCCACCTTTTCTCACTCGGTTCCTGTAGCCTTCCAACTGCTTTTTATCACAGCTTTGTTTGGCTCTCTTAGCAGCTGAGTGTTTGCCTCACTTTCATCAGCGTTCACGTTAATGCCCTTTGAGTGTTTTCCCTCGTCATTACAGTCTTGCAGGCTCCATATTCCTGAGCAGACGGCAGCATCCTTAAATCCAGGGACACTGTGCACTTACTCTTCGTGGCCCCACCAGGGTGCCCCGTACATGCTCAAGGGTTTTCCGTGGTGAATGAAATAAGTTTCGCTTAAAAGGCTGGTATAATATATGAGGCCACTTGCAGTGGATCCAAGATCTAACTTTAATGCACAAACTGACTTAGTGAAGCCCATTCTATATGGAGAGATACCTTGCCCAGCCTATCCTTTGGGATAGAGCCTAGGCCCACCCCCTTGTGTCTAGGCTCAGGGAGTATCCCTCCATGTGGGATGGGCTCCCAAAGTTCATTCCTATGCTAGGAATAAGTACTGATCCACCACAAGGGGCCCCATAGATTTCTGAGGTCTCCTCACTGACACCCACGTTCATGGGGTCTGGATCAGTCCCATGCTGGTTTCCCAGCTATCAGCCTGGGAACCAAGAGCTCTCCCTTGTTCAGGTCAGCTGTTTCTGTGGGTTTCACCAGCCTGGTATAGTCCCCTTTGCTCATCAGTCCTCCTCTGCATCTGGATTTCAGTTCAGTTCAAGGTTTAGCTGTGGGTGTCTGCTTCTACTTCCACCAGCTGCTGGATGAAGGCTCTAGGATGGCATATAAGTTAGTCATCAATCTCATTATCAGGGGAGGGCATTTAATGTAGCCTTTGCTCTGTTGCTTAGATTGTTAGTTGGTGTCATCTTTGTAGATCTCCAGACATTTCCCTAGTGCATGATTTCTCTGTAAACCTGTAATGTCTCCCTCTATTATATTGTCTCTTATCTTGCTCTCTTCTGTTCTTCCCCCAACTCAACCCCCTGCCCCATCGTGTCCTCCTCACCCCTCCTCTTCGCCCCTTCTCATTCTCTTAGTTCCCTCTCCCCTTCCCCCATGCTCCCAATTTGCTCAGTCCCTTTCCCCTTCTCCACCAAGGCTGTCCACTCTCTCCATATCTCTTCAATATTGTCCTTGGAGTTCTAGCTAGAGCAATAAGACAACAAAAGGAGATCAAGGGGATACAAATTGGAAAGGAAGAAGCCAACCTTTCACTGTTTGCAGATGATATGATAGTCTACATAAGCGACCTGAAAAACTCTACCAGGGAACTCTTTACAACTGATAAACACCTTCAGCAAAGTGTCAGGATACAAGATTAACTCAAAAAATCAGTAGCCCTACAATATATGGATGATAAATGTGCTGAGAAAGAAATCAGAGAAACATCACCCTTTACAATATCCAGAAACAACATAAAATACCTTGGGGTAATGCTAACCAAAAAAAGTGAAAGACCTATATCATAAGAATTTTGATTCTTTAAAGAAAGAAATTAAAAAAGATACCAGAAAATGGAAGGATCTCCCATGTACTTGAATAGGTAGGATCAACATAGTAAAAGTGGCAATTTTGCCAAAAGCAATCTACAGATTCAATGCAATCCCCATCAAAATCCCAGCACAATTCTTCACAGACCTTGAAAAAACAATTCTCAACTTTATATGGAAAAACAAAAGACCCAGGATAGCCAAAAACAATCCTGTACAATAAAAGAACTTCCAGAGGCACCACCATCCCTGAATTCAAGCTCTATTATAGAGCTGTAGTCCTGAAAACAGCTTGGTATTGTCACAAAAATAGACAGGTAGACCAATGGAATCTAGTTGAAAACCCTGATATTAACCCACACACCTACAAACACCTGGTTTTTGACAAAGAAGCGGAAGCTATACAATGAAATAAAGAAAGCATTTTCAACAAATGGTGCTGGCATAACTGGATGCTGGCATGTAGAAGACTGCAGATAGATCCATTTCTATCACCATGCACAAAACTTAAGTCCAAATGGATCAAAGACCTCAACATAAATTCAGCCACACTGAACTTATTAGAAGAGAAAGTAGGAAATACCCTTGAGCGAATTGGTACAGGGACAGACTTTTAGTAGACTCCCTAGGGGAAGCCTTACCCTCTCTGAGGAGCATATGGGAGCTTGGGGGGAGTGGGGAGAGCGGGAGAAGAGGAGGGAGGGAGACCTGGGATTGGAATGTAAGAAATGAATTAATAAAAAAAAGACTGGAAATCGTGGTCATATTGAATAAAATTATTACATATATATATATATATATATATATATATACATATATATATATATGTAATAAGACAATCAGTTTGAGAGCCATCCTTCTTTATTATTATGGTTTTATGGTTATGCACTAATACTGTCCCTAAAAAGGCAGAATACAGAATATTTTTGAATTGGAAGAACCTCAGTATTTCCAACACTAACAAAAATATTCCCTCCATCAGTTTTACCTTTTTGTAAGCTACATTATTAAAATGCTTGCGCTATTTTTAAACCCTTATCTGTGTAACGGTTTTGTGGCCAGATACGGCAATTTCTTTTAATGGGCGAAACACCGAATTTTAACATCCTATTTTAATGCAGAAAATAAACAGGGCTTAAATTTGTTGTTTTGCAAAATTAAAGTATTTTTAATTGAAATTAAATTCTTCTCTCATACAAATACAGCCTAACCACATTTCCCCTCCCCCCACTCCTCCCAGCTCTCCCCCACCTCCCCTCTCCCCCAGATTCATCCCCCCTCCATCCCCCTTCCTAAAAGAGCAGGCCTGTAAGGGACAACCACCAAACATGACAAGCAAGACAACAAGTCAAAAGCCCTCACATAAGGGCTTCAAGGCATTGGGTTGCCTTGAAGATAAACAAGGCAACCCAATAGGAGGAAAAGATTCCCAAGAGCAGGTCAAAGAGTCAGAGACATATCCACTTCTGCTTCCACTGTTAGGAGTCCCACAAAACACCAAGCTAACAGCCATAACAAACACTCAGAGAACATAGTACAGACCCGTGCAGGCCCTGTGCTTGCTTTCTCAGTCTCTGTGAACTCTCTGAAGCCCTGCTCAGCTGATTCACTGGGCCGTGTTCTGGTGTCTTCCATCCCCTCTGACTCCTACAGTCCTTTCTCCCCAACTTGTGCAGGGTTATCTACGCTCCCAGGGGAGGAACCTGATGGAGACTTCCAATTTAGACTCTCTGTTTGCACAGTGTCTGTTTGTGGGTCTCTGCATCTGCTCCCATCTTCTGCTGGGGGAAGTCTGCAAAGACCAATGATTTCTGGACGGGACACCTATCTATGTGTATAGCAAATCATCATTAGGAATCATTTCGCTTATTTTTCTTTATTCCTTTTTATTTTTAGGCCAGTTGTGTTTGTTCTAAGCTACCTAAGAGACTTGTAATCACCTGGATTACTTATGGCTAGAAGGACACACATAGGATACCCCTCTCTGTTTGTCCCATTGACTTTTGTCCTGGGGCAGCTTAGCTCCCTGCTTCTATATTTGTATGGACACCAGGAGAACAGCCTGTTCTCATTAAACACAAGACATGATGTTACTTCCTGGTCTTTAGCACAATTGCAGCATGTCTCTAGAAGACTGTAGGGAACACATGACATGGGATGAGCTCACACCTCTAATCCCAGCACTAGGAAGGTGATAGGTGGTGACAGGAGGAGCATGAGTTCATGGCCAGTCTGGCTGTATGAGATCCTGTCCCAGTAAACAAAATAAAAAACAGAACACAAACAACAAAAAGAAACCAAGACTTAACAAAAAGAAAGTGATTTCTTAACTGGAAGCTGATGTATATTTGAGTCAGGAATATAAAATGTCAAATCCATCTCAGATTGGCATCTATACATACATACATACATACATACATACATACATATATGTATATATGTGTGTGTATATACTTTAAATATCTACCTCTGTATTAAAACTTACACAATAGAATGTATAGTAACTCTTCCAAGCAGGGGGATGGTGATAATGGGAGTGGCTATAGTTATGAGATGGAAGCAGGTAGTTTCCAAGAACACTGCAGTCTCTGTTCATTTTGATTGCTAACCTTAACTCCTCCCCCAAACCCCCCAAATGTCTTTTTAAAGGTGTCTGTAATATTGATAGAGCTAGATTTTTTTTCTCTACCTTTGTGGGACATTTCAGGACTTTTGAAGCATTTTAATATATTGCATGTGTGTATCTGTGGCAGGCTAGCAATGACAAGGTTGTAACTCTTTGAAACTGATGCAATCCTAAGCAATTTAAATCACTGCCAGCGTAATAATGCTGGGATTTGTCTAAAGGGCGAGCAATTTCTCCTTTGAATCTGAGTAATTTTCCCCAGAGGGCCTTGAAAAACCAAGAACGCATTTCTAATCAGCTTGCAGTGCCCGACTTATTAGAACTGCTGTTTGATTAGGACTCACCACAAATCAATATAGCATGAAGGTGTCCACCTTAATGAGCAGAGAGACTACTATAAGCAACAAGAAAGACTGATCAAAGACCTTCGTAATCTAAACGGGCACTGAAGGCCATGAGCTTACTTACTGAACACCTTCACTTCACAGACTAAGTGGAACTCTCAAAAGTTAGCCAACTTTCCCAATATTACCTAGCTAGCTGATGACCAAACTAGACAGTCCATATACAGTCTTGAATCAGCGCCACTTGTCTAAAATGTTTCATGGCAGGAAGAGAGGACAGCTGGATTCTTCCTTTAGGAGTGGAGAATAGTTTGGCTGTGGAATTCTAGTGTTGATCTCAAGTATAGTGTATTCATGAGCTTTCCTACTAAATTTATTTGCAAGGGAAGGATAGGAACTGACTTTGCAGTCCGTATTTTGATCACTACTGAAAACTTAACTGAAAACCCACTGTGTTTGGTAAGATTTCACTGCCTTCTGCGGGTACAGAGTACAGAATTCCCGCCACACTTTAGCCTACCCTCAGTTAGACCCGCAATTGAACCAGGCAGAGGTTTTACTCCCTCGGAGGCACCAGTCATTCCTCCAAATATTTTTGAGTGTCATGACTCGAAGATGTTCCTGGTAAATACTAGTGGGAAGCCAGGCATGCTTCTGAACACCTTACGGTACACAGTTACCCCGCCCCCCATACCACCCACCCACCCACCCACCAACCAAGAATCTCTCCAGATGAAAGTATCAAGAGTGCTGAGGAAGGAAGACTGAAACGAAACATTAACCTGAAACCTCTTGCTGAGGTCAGGAGTGACACTGTTTATGCTGTTTCAAATAGCTGGTGAGATGGATATTTCAGGATCCTAAGAAATGTACAACAATTCATACATTTTTAAATTGGGGGGCGGCTGGAGAGATGGTTCAGAGATTAAGAACGCTGACTGCTCTTCCAGGGATTCTGAGTTCAATTCCCAGCAACCACACTGTGGCTCACAACCATCTGTGATGAGATCTGGTGCCCTCTTCTGGCCTGCAGGCAGACATGCAGGCAGAACGCTGTGTACATAAGTAAATAAATCTTTAAAATTCTTGTTGATTGCTGTTTCAACTTTTTAAGAAGCAGTTCCTGGGTATTCAAATTTGAACCACATGCCATCGCAAAAAGTCACTGTTGGTGAGACTTCTCTTTCACCTTTTTCTCTTTCTTCAGTTCTGGGCCTGCTTTACAAGGATTTGGACATAACAGTGTTTAACTCGATAGTTTAAGGAGAGGGAACAAAGGTTTCTTCAGTTATTTTGCTTCCAAAGAAGATTCTTTTGTGCTTTCATTAAAAAAAAAAAAAACAGATGTCCTGGTCAGGTCAGAGGATGGGCACCCTCTTCCCTCAGGAGAACTTTATATTAGATTTAGCTGTAGCTGAAACATCAGTCCGGATTGGATACTTCTAGGAATTAGTCATCACCGAAGACCATTTTGGCTAAGATACAGTGCTTGTGGGGGTCAGAGAAGGGGTAGGCAAAGGCTTGGCCTGTTAGAGGAGACTTAGCAAGTGAAGCCCCAGGCAAAGTTCTTCCACCTTGAAGGGAAAAGTTGTGTGATTTCTTTGCTTTCTTGTGCTTTGGCCCTGTAAGGCTCCTATAGCCTGCTAACTGTCAGTGCTGCTTACTATGTTGGTACATGGAACAATGTCAGCACATGCCACTTTCATCTACAGTTACAACCTTTTCCAGAATCATTGGTGGCCATTCATTTTGCAAAAGCAGAGAAAATTAAGATCACTACCAGCCTTGGGTCAAATAAAAGTTGCTATAAGCACAATAAAAATCTTTTTTTTTTTTTTTTGGCATGGGCAGTCTTAACTTGAGTCCTGCTATCTAACTCTTTGGAAATGATCTTGCAGTTGGGTCTTGGAAAGATTTTTGTTGTGGTTGTGGTTTTTGTTGTTGTTTTCAAGGCAGGCTTTCTCTGGTAGCTTTGGAGCCTGTCCTGGCTGGCCTTGAGCTCACATAGATCTGCCTGTCTCTGCCTCCCAAATGCTGGGACTAAAGGCTAAAGGAGTGTGTCACCTCTACCCAGTAGGTCTTAGAAAGATTAATTGAAACTGAGAAAACATCTTCTTTCCAAAGATATCAAGTCACTTTATTTTTATATTAAAAACACCAAACTTTTAAAAGTAATGTATTTAGAGCTTGGAACATTTGGAGCAACTTTACTGATGCTCAGAGATGTTGTGTCCATCATAGTCCTAGACAATGCCTAGATAAATGTTTCTAAACCTTCAGGTCATGACCCCTTTGGGGGTCAAAAGACCCTTTCACAGGGGTCACCTAAGACCATCAGAAAGCATAGATATTTGCATTACAATTCATAACAGCAGCAAAATTACAGTTATGAAATAGCAACCAAAATAATTTTTATGACTGGGGTCACAGCCACATGACGCACTGTGTTCAAGGGTCGTAGCATTAGAAAGGTTGAGAACCACTGGCCTAGATGGTGTTTCAGTGGTATTGAGATATGGCCCATAACTTTATATAAGAGAATGATATAATTGAGAGGTAGGAAAGTCTTGTTCACGATAAGCCTTGGCATAATTACAGGAAAAAAACAAGATTGGCTTTCTTTTCTTGGAATACATAAAATAACAACATATGGTCTTTAAAATGAGCTCATTGAATTATTTGTTTTTTATATGTTTTCTTCTTTAGAAGGTCATCTTGGAAATGACCTTCAAACATATATGATAGGGGTCCTCTACCAATAAGGGACAAGAAGAGAATTTTCTCTTTGATACTGTAAATTGATTTTAAAATGTTTTTATTGATTCTTTGAGAATTTCATATAACACAGTTTGACTGTATTCACGCTGAACTCTTCCCCTGTTTTTTTTTTTTTTAATGTCTATATGATAGACAGGGATTTAGTTCAGTTATAAACCCTTTGCCTAGCCTCTGATAGAGACTGGTATACAAGAGATAACAGGAAAATACCTGCACACGTACCCTGGTATGAACTTTTCAAAGGTTTCTAATAAAATGGCAGTTCTGGAATGACAGTGACTCTGTAGTTTCCAGTTGCCTCCAGAGATACCTGAGGATTCCAGGATGAAAATAGTTGGTTTTATTTTTGTATTTCATTTAGCTCCCATTCCTTCTCAGAGGGAAAAAGAGAGTGTATGTCTGTACCGTAGACTGAATAAGTCTTGATATCTCTGTGACCACTGGGCTAGCTGGGACATTCCATTGCAGCATGGACGATTTGTCAAAGAAATGGCAAGAATGTGGTTGATACCATGGAAGATAAGGGTGCTGTTTCTTGCTTCCCTAATCAACTACAGTGATAATCAGTGTCTTTGCCATGCAATACAGTGGGAGATATTGGCCTTTAGTGAGTTAGCTGTTGAAGAAGGAGTTGGTTCAATTCATCAGTAAAGAGTAACTACAGAACTGGAGGTTTTATTGTTTGTGTGTTTGCTTGCTTATTGGAAAAGGAGACCTGAACCTTCAGAAAGCAGTGGCTGCCAACATTGAGTTGGCTCTCAGGTGTTTCTCCCCATTGGGTGTTAGTCCATGTGGGGAAGCAAGTATTAATAAACAGAGAAGAGAGAGAGGAAATTCTGTGAGTTAAAAACCTAAGGCATAGCTGAGCTAATCAAGGATGTGCTCCAAAATTAGAACATGTATTACATGGACGGTTTACCAGCACAAAAAGAGTAGCACCATGACGTTTTAATTTTAATCTTCTCAGGTTCTCAGCAAAGAAATGCAGGGGAAAAAATCAGAATAAACCTTGCAGGATTAGAGAGATGATTGAAAATGAAAATGTTTATATCGTTCTTAGCACATGCCTGATATATAGCAACAGTAAATACTAAAAATAATGACTTGTGGTTTTATAGTCTATGTACTGGCATCTAAGTACTTCTCACAAGTCTTAGGAAGTAGTAGTGATTTTTTTCATATGAATTTGTATGTCTCTTTTTCTCTGATACCTTTTATTCACCCAACCAAAATCTCTTGAGGCTTTTGGATATCTCTTTTTTGACCCTCTTTGCACAGGTCTATCCCAGGAATCCTAGCCAAACTTTTGACCTTCAGATAATGGCTGGTGAAATGTGTTCCTGGGACTGGTTGTGAAATGCATTGATTTTTTTCCATGGAGGCCATTTAACACCCATCCTTGGAAGTAGTTTCCAGAAATCTTTCAGATTTTGTAACCAAATACAACCATATACCGAATTCTAGAATTAGAATCAAGTAGACCCCCATTAGTGTTCTTTCATTTTCCAGAACCTAATTTCCTTTGACACAGAAAGTTCCTGAACCATCGAACTAACTGAACTTCAGTTCCTATGACTATTTGCAATGGTTATCTTCCTGTTGAAAGAAGTCAATAGATATGTGTTTTTTAAATGAGAAAAAATGTTTTCACATCTATCTATCTATCATCTATCTATCTATCTATCTATCTATCTATCTATCTATCTAATTACATAACATTGCAGCATAAATGTGATATGTGCCTATTAGTTCTATGGTCCTATTTATATTTACTGCCCCGTGGAGGGAATGCTGGGACTCGGTGTGTTGCAGACATTACGGATTAGCATGTGCTTTTCCATAAATCTTTTGAATACGTACGTCCCTGTATCTGGGTGACACCCTAGTGAATTTGTTTGATTGAATGTAACTGGCAAGTATATATTTGCAAACAACTGAAAAGAGTTGTGTTTCAAGGTTCCTTTTGTCTTCAGATAATTTTAAATATTTGCTTGATTTTTCTAGAATTTTATGTATGCTTTGCATTCATCTTGTTTGGCTCCTGGTTTTAGTTATCTCATTGGTGATAATTTGGGAGTTTGGCTTTGGGGCAGTGATGCTTCCAAACACACAGTCATTTGATATTAAGCTATAACATGGATTTGGTGCAAGTTCCTACTCCTTGAGCCTTGGTGTCCTGTTGTGCTTTGCAAGGACCTCTCTGACTGTAACTGTGCCTTCCAGGACTCACTGGGATTTTGTAAATGTATGATGCTCTATTGAACTTCTTGTTAAGACTCCAGAAATCCTTCATGATATGAAATACTCTAAATACACTTAGTGATCATTGAATATGTTAAATTTTATAAAAGCCAATGAAGCAAATTGTCAGCAACATTGAAAAGACTAAATTTGGGTGAAAGGTAATAATTAGATTCTTTTTAGCTTCGTACATTCTAGAAGACATTCACAATTGCATATTTTCTAACTTTCAAAAGTAGACCAAGTTTATATTACATTTACTATGGTAAATGCCAAAATAACATTAAAATACATCTATTGGTTCAGCGCCTTTACATTGATTTACTGTCCTATAATTTGTTGTTACTATTACACTGTGCTTATTTTTTCTCAACCAAGAGTAGTGTTTTAGTCAGAGTAAGGAGTTGTTAAATCTGGGAACATGGTGTGATATTATTTGTCATACTTGGGATTGTATTTTTATGGGACTCATGGTTCCTTCCTCTTTCACTTGGAAAGGTATTGATAATGTGTCACTAACAGGAGGGTTTACGATTCCAGTGTGATCAGCACCAAGAGTCCATGTGCCTCTTCCAGGTGACAGAGCCAGAGTGGCTTCCATCACATATAATCTCAAGAGGGGACGATGTTAAATTGAGTTGGAGAGATCATGGAAAAGAAAGCCAGTTACACTGGTTATTTCACCCTTCCCAGATTAGATGTAGGGTCTCCTAAAGCATATCCCAAGTTACCTAGTGATGGGAAAATAAGAACTTTGTTCCCTAAAGCAGTACTCTCCTAACAGTACTGCTGAGATTCTGAAGTGTGTAACACACTTTTGGGATGTATCAGCAAAATTTGTAAAGCCTTGCTCATGCAGACAGAAGAGAGGCCATGGATAAGCAGCAGAGGATGACAGAATACTGTGAATGGACCCACAAAGGTAGAGGGCAGAAATCAGAAAGGGGGTTTGGAACAAGTAGCAGTTAGGTTTGAGTAAACCAGAACCACCTTTGCAAGGGTGGTCAGAATACCAACTTCGAAGGAAGGGCTATTGACAAATTGGAAAGGACTTGTGAACCCAAGAGAAGGAGTATAGGCCTAATTAGAGAGACAGCAGGGAGCCACTCAGGGTTTTGTGTGGAGAGGCAATATGATTACAACTGACAACAATCTTAATAAGACTTAATAAATAGTACAGTTTATAACCCTAGGCCAACTGCTGAGCCAAAGCCAAAGGCTGTGCTGCAAACTTAGCAGACTGATTACTGTGAGGGTTGATGGCTGGATTTAATCCCAGACAGTCTTCGCACTGGAGTGGGAACTCCTGGAAATGCAAACAAATATCTGCAGTGACAGGTGCCATGCCTTTTTAGAGCCCACTTCCCCACAGTGACACCCCAAAGTGGCCTGGGCAGAACTACAACTTACTTTCCATCATTTTCTTTTTTAAAAAAAACCTCTTCTTCTCTGTAAATATTCAATGTTCTTTGTGAGTTTTCTTAGGCCTAAAATCTATTACCATCTGTCTTAATACTTGCAATGGTATTGTGCCATCTTTTATTGGCATTAAGATGTTTGCCAGAGAGGAAGATGTCATCATATTATCCACAGTTTGATTTAAAAGCTAATGTTGACGACAAGATGATAATGAAATTCCAACCCCTCCACCCATATTTCAAATGTTAGAATGGATAAATAGTGGATCTATTTAAATGTCTTGTTCTTCTTAGTGAAAGAACGGGTTTCGGAAGAAGCAGGAAACTCCTCCCCTGTGCTTTCGTAATTAGAAAATGATGTTTGAATTTTAACTATGTGTCTTTCAAGTGTGTGGTTTTGTGCATATGAGTGACTGACAACAGCATTGCCCCGCCCCCCCACCTCCCCACCCCAGAAACTGGAGTTACAGGAGGCTGAGAGCAGCCCAAAGTGGGTGTTGGGAACCAAACTCAGGTCATCTGTTACGAGGTTTCCAGGCCCTTAGCCCAGGACTTTTGGGGTAGCAAGCCCTAGGTCATGGTCTTGTCTGCTTCTTGACCACTGACAAGCTGAGGGGGAAGGGTCTCTCGCTGTCTTGCTCACAAGCTCTCTTGGGAGTGGAGCAGGTGGCTTGCCCTTCACCCCTCGACAGAACAACTTTGATGAAGGCAGCTAGAAAGGCTTGAACCAGAGGCGTCATCTAACCGGTTCTGTATCCGTGACGCTTATCCCTATTTTATTCCTAAATAAATTCTTGAGAACCTTTACCAGACTCTCCTAGATTCTCGATAGAGTCATCTCCAAGAGCAGGACATGGTTGTAAGTAGTGAGCCATTTCTCCAGCCCCTGCCATTTTAAGGAAATTCCAGAAGATGAGGAAGAGAGGCCAGACAGAAACAGATACCAGCGTAGGAGAACAAGAATGACAAGAAAAGCAGAGAAATCTCACTGTGTAACCCTAGCCTGGTCTTGGCCACCACAGCTGCTGCTCCCACGTCCCTAAACCTGAGATTGCTCCCAGCAGCCACATTCAACTAACCAGACCTGAGTTGGTTCTATCAACACACAAAATGAGAGATAATTAAGTTTTTCTCTATTACTGTTTAAAGCAATACCTCTGAATTTCTGATAAAGCCATCAACCACTGTGACTACCCATTGGTATTTCTTTGAAGGAAAAAAACTCCATTTGACTAAAAATGACACATTTAAAATGCTTAAGGAATCAGGTAAGGTTCTTTTTAATTTATGCAAGAAGGATAATAATAGTAGCTAATTAAAACCTGTGAGGTTCAATGAGCTATTGGAAACAAAGTGATATCAGATCAGTGCACACAGCAAACAGGAAAACCTCAGTGTACTGTTGCTGTGTGATAGAGTCTCCATCCCACAGAGAGAGAGTCTAGTGAGGTGTGAAGGTTTGAGGCTGGCGGCAATGCCCGGATCTGGCCAATCGACTATTAAAAGCTACCCCGGTCCACATTCTTTAATATATTACTTATTGTTTGAAAATGTAGTACCTGCAAATAGTGTATGTTAATCTTATCCACCCCCACACTTTCCTCCCATTCACCCACTATGTCCTCTTATCGCTTTCATGAGCCCTATTTTTGTTTCTATAACCCACTGAGTCCAGTTAGTGCCGCCCGTATGCTCACAGATGCAGGGTCACTGGAGCATGGCAGACCCAGCAGACGGGAGGTGTGCTGCAATCTCCAGTTCTAACTTGGCTACTTGTTGTTCCTGAATGTAAACCTAGAGTCAGCTTCTGGGGGATTTCATGTCGTTGCATGACTTGGCCTTTTGTGGCCAGAAAGACTGGGTGGGGCTTTGATACAGGGATCCTGGAGTTTTCTCTTAGAATTAAAATGAACAATCAACACTGCAAAGAGGCAGGGGGGACCCTAAGAAGAAAGGGGCTTAGAGAAAGACTGAGGAAGATTGCACATCCCAAGGATTTCTACCTTTGCAAGGAATCCTTTGAGTGTCTTAACTCTAACACCTGTGTTGTGAATTCAGTTTCAAGTCTGCCTTACACCAGCTGTGCGACCTAGCTGGAAAAAGATGACAGTAATACCTGTGTTGTAGGACCATAAGGGTCATAGATGATGATTAGCATAATATAACTAACATGGTGGCTGCAATTGGTTAAATATTCCACTGGTCACAGCTATTGGAGTGCCACTGTAAGGCAAATATGACATAATCATGCGTATAAGTGAAAAGGCAGTTTTCTCAAATTTGTCACTGAAATACATTTAGGGATTATTAAACTTGTTTTCCCAAATCAGTCACCTGTCAATCGGGACTTCAAACATACAGGAATTCATTTATTTCAGGCATGATTAAGAAAGTAGCAATTGAAGTCATTTCAAAGTGTGTCTACCTTAGCTCACTTACCAGAATTTCTGTTCTTGTGATATATAATACCTACATAATTGTTGCTGTTCACAGAAAATGCATCCTTTCCCATTCAGTTTAAATGTATGATATCGGCAAGGAAGAGTTTTTGAAGCCATAAAACCACATGTACTTCCATAGAGAGACCCAGTGGTAGGAAGCCGTGGATTTAAAGCTAAGTTCATATATATAGCATCTGTGTGACTGCTTCCACAGGGATATGAAGAAATCACTGGAATGTAGTCAGTGGTTAATGGTGCTGGATTTCCTTGTCCCGCCGCCATATCCACCGTCATAGTTGCTATTCCTATATCAAATCAATTAATTGTCTGGAAGCTTATTCCTATTATAATCAGTTAAAATACCACCAAGTTAGGTAAGCAAATAAGCACACAGAGACTTATATCAATTATAAAACTGTTAGCCATAGGCTATAGCTTCTTATTTGCTAGTTGTGTCTTAATTGTTAATCTAAGTATTTCTGTGTGGTCTTGGCTTACCAGAGAATTCCTGAACCTGTCTCTCCTTTGGCTGTCGTCTGTCTCTGACGGGCTCTCCTGCCTATCTTTCCCAGAATTCTCATCTCCTCTCAACCTGCCTGTCTTCCTGCCTCTATTCGCCAAACAGTGTTTTATTCATCAACCAATAAAGAAACATATACACAGAAGAACATTCCCCATCAGTTTAAAATTTTAGTAGCCAATGGAAGCTATGTTAAACCTCAGAGGATAAATTCTTTCTGATTCTGGAAACAGGCTCAGAACTAAAGCCCACAAGCCGTTGAAAATATAGGACTCTTAATGATGCACACTCGAAACCCCAGCCCTTGGGAGGCTGAGGGAGGATGATTGGGAGTTTGAAGCCAGCCTGGGCTACAGAACTGAGAGTGCCCTCAAAATAAAAGTAAACCGAAACCCTAAGTCAATTTTACAGGACAATTCTCAGTAAGTAGAGGAGGCTCCTAACCCACCCATGCTATCATTGGTTCAGTGGAAAAGGTCACGTTCACCGATTGATGATGAATTTGCAGGCAACATTTGGGGTAATGGAATATCAGGGGCTTTGTAAGAAGTGGAAAGCTTTCTCTTCAGCCCCTGTGAGCTTGAGTGCTGCTGTGGTTGAGAAAATACCTTACCGGAGTAAGCATCTTCTCCTGGGCTCACATTGACCTGAAAGGACGAGCTCTCTCTGCCTCCTAACGAGCTGGGGAAGCAGGCTTGTGGCAGGCTATTTCTTACCCTCTATTTACAGAGAGGGCCCGAGGCACTGAGTGGAGTGTGGGTTTGTTCAAGGTCACAACAGCATGGGTCTGTCAGCAGATCTGGAAAGAACATCTAAGTCCCTGGAGTCTGGAACCAGTCAATAAGTCTGTTGGCTCAAAAGCTAACAGATGATGGATGAGCTGATTACATGGCTGGAGGTGAGGGGAGCTGAAATGCCATGGAGCCAGAGACACCATGTTTATGCCTGCAGGGGCAGCAGGGACCCCTCCAGACAGGAATGGTTCATATCCGTCCTTAGCCCTCTTGTCTCTGGATTGCTGGAGAACAGACCTTCAAACCCCTACTGTTCTCCATTCCTCTTTTTTATGTAACAGTCCAGTGATTTCTCAGTACTGTGGACTTTATTCTCTGTCTCACTGCAATAGTGTGACTGTATACATTTATTTCATCTTCTGACTCTATCTCAAAGTGCCTTGAATAGTAATATGCAAGTTAGATTTCACATAGAAGCATTTATTTAGAAAGAAGACCACTGAATTCTAGGCAAACACATACACAGTACTTTGAACTTCCTTCAAATTAGTGTCAAAACTAATTTTTTGCTGTATGAGTGACCCGGAATACGTACTTGTCTATAGCAGGAACACATAGAAAGTGACTGACTAAAACCATCCCTTTAAACATAAACATAAAGAAGCCTGTTAGGGGGGCAAGGGAGATGGCTCAGAGGTTAAGAGCACCGACTGTTCTTCCAGAGGTCCTGAGTTCAGTTCTCCGCAACCACACAGTGGCTCACAACCACCTTGAATGAGATCTGGTGCCCTCTGCTGACATGCAGACTGTATACATAATAAATAAAATCTTTAAAAACAAAAACATTGCTTTAAGCCGGGCATTGGTGGCGCCCGCCTTTAATCCCAGCACTAGGGAGGCAGAGGCAAGTGGATCTCTGTGAGTTCAAGACCAGCCTGATCTACAAGAGCTAGTTCCAGGACAGCCTCCAAAGCCACAGAAAAACCCTGTCTCAAAAAAACGGAAAAAAAAAAAAAAGAAAAAGAAGCCTGTTAGCAGACAGCTGATCTCCATGGAGCCTAGAAGAGAGAAGGTCAGAAAGCTGTTTGGCATTGGTCAGGAGAGATGCTGCCCTGGCTGGCTAGCGTAAGTATCCAGTGTGTCTGAGTGTGTTAGATTCCTCTGACTTCAGAAGTCTATTGCATTAATTCTGGTCTGACCAGCTTCCTGCATTGTACTATGGGCTTCTAATCCACCGTCATATTTGCTATTCCCATAGCAAATCAATTAATTGTCTGGAAGCTTATTCCTATTATAATCAGTTAAAA
Source organism: Cricetulus griseus (assembly GCF_003668045.3). Classification (NCBI taxonomy): domain Eukaryota; kingdom Metazoa; phylum Chordata; class Mammalia; order Rodentia; family Cricetidae; genus Cricetulus; species Cricetulus griseus. The sequence goes on along the minus strand of NC_048603.1, from coordinate 10,838,120 downwards.
TACCACCAAGTTAGGTAAAAACTAGCAAAGAACAACATTTGAGGAAGAACCACAGTACTTATCACTAAACCAAGAGTTTGTCACCTTGACGCGCATGTGACGGATGGACTCAGATGCAAGACAGAGTCTCAACTACAGTCGTCAGCTGTCTTTGCACCCATTCTCCTGTGTTGACGTGATCTCGGGAATCCTGTCTTGGAGCTGTCACTCAAACGACTGGGCTTTTATTGAAGGAGCTATTTCTGTATTCTGGAATTGGAGTTAGGGCATACTCTAGAAGAAAATGAGAAACTCAGTTGGATATGTTCTGGCAGGTAAATGAGCTAGTCTCATGATGCTGCTAAATAGATCTTGCTTCCCCTGAGCTGCTGTTATGCCCAGTGAGCAAGCCACACAGCTATTTATTCTGTACATTTTTCCCCACTATTTAAACTTTTTATAAGAATAACGAGGCTTTTGAATTAATGGATACTAGCTTTGGTGTGGGGTTTTGCCACTGGACAGCATTTTTAGCTGCAAAAGGGAGGGAGAAAAATGAATGCTTGTGTATCTCCAAAGGCTTGCTTTACTCTCTTCATCCTTAGACAGGACAATAATGATGCCCATATCACTGGCTTGTGAGGAGGATAAATGTGGTGGCAGATGCAACTGTGCTCTTAGAACTGCCACGAAGGGTTGAGCTCTGATAGCTAACCCTCCAGAAAACTCTTGAGTAATTTCAAATGAAAGACAGATGGTAAATCAGTTACCTGGTATCAGTAGGTAAAATGTCAGATGACTGGGTGTGTGGGCTTGGCTTGGGGACTGAGATTGAGATTTTGCTACCATTGGCTTAATGTGATGACAAACACTAATATCTTCACTAAATTTATAGCCATTGCTATTTCAATAGGAGTTTCTAGAATGGGGATATTTTATACTTGTAGTGTCTAATATTGAATAACAATTGTTTTACTTTATGTAGTTTTAATGAATAAAAATTGTATGACCTGGTGTGACTAGTGGTTCCTGTATTGGGCAGTATATAAATAAACAATGAATTAAACAAATGCTAGTTTTTTTTTCTTACATAAAATATCTAGAATGAGGAAGTAGAGGGACACATAGGTGTCTGAAAACCTCATTGAGGGAATGAGCTCTCTGACTTATTCTTACTGGCTGGAATTGGCTCCAACGACACTCCTGCCTTCGGGAGACTCAATATTGCTTCCCCAGCTTTGATGTGGAGAAAACAGGAGGAGGGGCTTGGAAGAGACTGAGAGTCTGCTACAGCAGTTATTACCATGACCCTGCACCTGAGATTTGTCTGCATCTTCATTCAAAGATTGTTGTGACAAATTAGAGAAGATGGTAGACTTAAGTGCCCCAACTGCTAAGCACTGGAGAACAGTGGTTGTCAACCTTCCTAATGCTCTGGCGCTTTAATCCACTTTCTCGTGATGTGGCGGCGACCCCCAACCATAAAATTATTACATAAGCTACAACCATAACTCTGATTTTTTTCTACCGTGGTGAATCATAATGTAAATATCTGTGTTTTCCCATGGTCCCTGGCAACCCCAGAGGGGTCACAACCCACAGGTGGAGGACCACTGGCGTAGAGTATAGGACTAGGTTTTCATTGTGTTAGAGTGATGAGGAATGCAGATGATTGCAATTAAAACACCGTAATGACTGTGTAAGTGCATGTTGTGTATTTTGTGTTTGAGTGACAAGGTACCTGAGGCCTGGTACTTCAGAAAAACAAAGGCATTATCAATCTTATAGTTCTGGAGATCCATGAGCATGACAGCAGTGTCTGCATGTCTCTGGCAAAAGACACATTGCAGGTAGCATCTAAATGACAAGAGTGTGTGCAGAAGAAAGCACATGGCCAGGCAGGAAAGAAACGGCGCTCCCAGACAACCCATTCTCTCAGGAACTAACCCAGTCTCATGGGAGTTGCATTCATAGGTCCCAAGGTCACTTCCTATATGAGCAGATTACTTTCCGCTGGCCACTGGATCAGTGTGTGTGTGTGTGTGTGTGTGTGTGTGTGTGTGTGTGTGTGTGTTAATGCATGGTGCATTTATTTGTTCATGTGTTCCCATTGTGCAAGTACATGGACATATTATGTGTAGACATATTATGTGTTCAATGTAGAGCTATCTACATTGAACACACAATGGCTTGGCAGGCATTTTTATCAGCTGGACCATCTCTGCAGTCTTTGCCTCACCTCCTAATTGTTCCCTCCCTACCTCAACTCTGTGGGAACTAGGCTTCAAGCATATGCACCTTTGGAAGGTACCTGGAACCCATATTCAAACTACGCTCATATCCAAACTACTACAAAGTGGATTCTGAGTACCAAAAACAGCTTGGCATGCAGGAAAACCATAAAGATACTATATTAAAACTAAAATGCACACATGTGAATCCATGTCTTGTATTGGAGATGTTTGGAAGGCATGAAGTCGGTACGACCATGTGCCCACTTGAAAGACCCCTCATTATTAACACTTATCCTAACTAGCATGGGTATGTATTTAAAGATTCCTTATATGTAATGGGACCCAAAAGATTGTAGTAAAAATGTAGTAAGCTAATTTCCTCAAACTTCATGATCACTTTGAAGCTGAGCCCAGCATCAGCTCTCAGAACTGCCTAGGGAGGAAGAGGCCAGGGCTGTATTCATTCAGCCATTGATCCCATTCTGGCTTTTTCTATTGTATTGAGTCTTTCTCTGTCCCTCCAGCCAGCTCCCAAATAACGACACAGAGGCTTATTGTTAACTGTAAAAGATTGGCTTTTAGCTTAGCCTTGTTTTCAACTAGCTCTTAATGAATGTACATTCTACCACTTGGCTTTTCCCTTTATCCCATTCTGTCTCCCTGATTCATTCTACATCTGGCTGGTGTCTCTTCCAACAATAGATTCATCTAGAGTTTCCTCTCTCTGCCCCAGAAGTTCCACCTATCTTTCCTGCTTAGCTATTGGCCATTTAGCTCTTCCTTAAACCAATCAGAAGGTACCTTAGGCAGAGATACATCTTTGTATTGTAAAAAAATATTCCACGGTATTCTATGCACAATTCGATCCTTCTACAACCAGCATGTGCTCACATTTGTTTTGCTACAAGAAGTTTGGCTAATACTGCCTCCATTGCTAATGTGAGTTCCAGCATCCTAGTCTTCAGACTCTCCTTTCCCACGGGAAAGAGGATGCCCAGCCAGAACCTTATGCCCTCAATAGTTTACAGTTTCTACTAACAGTTTTAAGATATCAGTAAGGACTCTAACATGCAAAACAAATGATTGCTTTATTGAATAATTTATGATAGAAATATTTTAAGTCTCATTTTTAGAAGATTAATAAAATGTGTATATATACAAACACATATGGATTAATTATGTTTCTATTTGCTTGGACAAGTATCTGACAAATGCAACTGGAGTGGACAAGAACATTTTCGGGCTTATAGTGATTTTAGTTCACCCTGGCTGAGAAAATAGCATAGCAGTGGCTCAGTTGGTAGTGGCAGTTGAAGCTTCCCATAAGACATTGGTCATCGGAGAGGGCTAGATCAGAAGTGGAGGAGGACAAGACTTTTCAAAGATTTACACCAGAGGTCTACCGCCAACATTTAGGCTCCATGTTACAAAGCATCTACAATGGCCCCCAGTCACAGTACCCAGCTGGAGACTGAGGGTTTAAACATGGGAGCTTATAAGACATTTTACTCTTTGTGTGTGTGTGTGTGTGTGGTGGTGGTGGTGATGGTTTCCTCCCCCAACATCTAGAGGGTGTGGCTGAGTTTTTAACCAGTCTCCTTTTGGATTTCTCATTTTTGCTAAGACATATGACTGAAATTCTGTTAGAATTTATTCATGTCTTCCGTTACTTCTTCATTGAATTTAAAGTTTATGGGTGTTCAATGTAAACATTTTCCAGTAATCTCTGCAATAACATGCTTCTTTGAATAGCTGGCCACAGAAATTTATGGCCCTGTAAAGTTGAAAGTAAGAATAGAAGCATTTTTCTGTAGCTGTTCTATGTGTATGCGTGTGGATGGAATTTTAGCGCTTTTATTTACATAATGAGTTGGTGTCTTTTGTTCTCTGTAAGCTCTTTTCATGAAGCTGTAATTTCCCACAGAATGAAGAGATTTTTCAGACATCAAAGGACATTTTGCAAAGCGTTGCAGGAATTTTGTATGTTATGTAAACTAATAGACTCGTTCGGTTTGCTTAATCTTTGGAAGGAAACAATGCCATGGAAATAGCTGGCATCTAAAAAATATGGTAGCCCCTAGCACAGATAAGGATGAGGGTTATGCTCAACTCCTACTCCCTTCAATGTAGACTCTTTTCACTACCTATCTACTTTATTTCAGAGCTAAGAGAGGGGGCATTTAGTATTGTTTTCAAGTGTCTTGCTTTTTAGAGCTGCTTTAGGAAGAAAAGCTTATTGATCTTTTTGTAACACTAAGAGTAAGACTTCTCTTACCTTTCCCTACTTCTAAGCCTCTGATGTTTGTAAAATGCTACCCTACCCCCACAGAAACAAGGTTGCTACCGATTTTATAGAATCGAAAGACTTTGAGAAGTAAGGCAGAGGCAGAGCTCAGAAGATCTGAGAGCTGATCTTTCCATCTGTCTTCTTATCATAGAGAAAATGAAGTATTTTCAATAACAGTCAACCCCCAATTCCTTTCAAAGATGTACTGAACCCACTTCTCAAGGGAACATGGTTTTACCATCTTAATATTCTTCCATAAGTCTGAAAGGACAATTAATTTTAGGGCATCTTAGAGTTACCACAAATGCACTACAGAAATGAATATGATTAAAACGTATTGTATACAATCCTAACCATATAAATAAAAACATTATTTTTTTTAAGTGTTCAACCTTAGCCATCATCCTACCTCATCCCAATAAAAATGGCCATCATCAAGACTGTAAATGATAACAAATGTTGGTGATATGGAGAAAAGGGAATTCTTACACGTTGTTGGTGGGAATATATATAGTGCAGCCACTGCAGAAACCAGTCTGGAAGTTTCTCAAAATCCTAGAAATAGATCTACCGTAAGACCTAGATATACCGCTCCTGGGAATAGATCCAAAGGGCTCTTTATGCCCATCCATGTTTGCAAAGCTAGGAAATGGAATCCGATTACATGAGCTATTCCTTAACTGAGACATGAGTAGAGAAAATATGCCATACCCACAATGGAATTTTATTCAGCTCTAAATAGAGCCTGACTTATGAAATTAGCAGAAAAATGATAGAACTGGAAAATAATTATATTGAGTGAATTAACACAGGCCCGGAAATGCAGACACGGCCTGCTCTTTCTTGTCTGTGTGTCACGGTTCTAATATGTAGACATGAGTCATCTGGGATGAATTTGGAGACCTGAAAATGTCAAAGGGGCCATGGAGGAGGGAGGGGAGGCTTTGAAATATGGTCCTGATGATGCCGAAATACATCCTAACACCTCTGCTCACTGTGATCTTTGTATGAATATCACTGTGTATTTCTTATACAAAGTTTAAGTTTTTCATTCACTGTTGCTCACAAAATGTAGTTGCTAACAAAGTGTGCTCCAGCAATCAAACCGTCCTTTTTGAGATTCAACATAAAACTTAGCACTTCCTGGCTGAATCTGCATAGGCATGTATGATGTGCACACACATTTTCTGCTTACTGTCTGTTCCCTGGTGAGAGTCAAGTCTTCATTAGGTAAGACCTTCTGTTAGCGAGTACTCTTTAAACTAGTTTTTATTTTATTAAGTTGAGGATTTCATACAACTTACTTTGACCATATTCTTTCCCCTCCTTTGGCTCTTTCTAGATTTCCCCACCTTCTTACCCACTCAACTTCGTGTTCTGTTTCTCTTTTCGTAAAAAAATAATAGTACACACCTGTGTGCCTACGATAATGGCTGACATAAATGTGCTCCTGATAATTAATTTAAATAAATAAATACAGTAAGTGTGTTCTTTTTCAAACTACATACCCATTATATAGTCTGGAACTTAACAGCACAGTTCAGCCTGGTCTCAGCCTCTTCCTTCTAGAAGTTAGGGTTGTAGACCACCATACACAGAACAAGAATGTGCTTGATTCCATTAGTTCTAAACCATGGTCACTCATTTCAAAGGATTTTCAGTCACAATTGAATGAGATACACCTATGTTTCCTGGGCCACCAATACGAAGTAGGTTTTATAATTTTCCTCTACAAGGAGGCCCTTTGAGAATAAGTAGTATGTCCTTGGTCAATAAAGAGCAAATTGAAGAATTCAAAATTGGAATCCTGGTGCCAAAACAATGCTTGTCCATATACTGTACCATATCTCCACAACAGTGCTATTGATACTGTACTTCTTAAATACTGGAGTGGTAGGAACCATTCACACACACACACACACACACACACACACACACACACACACACACACACATACACACACGAAAAAGAACAAGAGCTTTCGAGTCACATACTTCATCCTGGATTCTAAACTTAGACGTACTGCTTTTGTAGTATGACCTCGCAGTAGCCTTCCAATGAAGCTGTTAAATAAGTGCAAAAGTAGGTAGCTATGTTCGATGCTAATGACATTTTATGTATCCATATAATAAAATTCTGCACATTAGCCTCCCCTGTGAATAAAGTCTCAAAGAACTTGCTAGCTTGCAACCTATCATGCTCTGCGGAGGTGAAAGTGCGGGGTAAAGGAGGTTATACAGGAGTTGGTCATAACCAAAGGCATGAACATAATTTTGCTAATGTCATTTCATGTTCATTAAAATGTAGATAGGTGTGGTATTTGTCCTAGAGGGAGTTTGATGGTGATCTTCCTTGTAGGTGGGGGACTTCATTAATAGTGCTTAAAGCAGACAGTAATTTTAGGAAATGAGGTGTTACCAACATATTATGGCCATATAATTGACTTGTTCTTAGACCCACATGTTATCAAAAAGCTACAGCAGAATAGGCTGTTTGGAAAGTGAATAACTGGACTTCCTGGAAAATTGAACTCAAACATGTCATATGGGCATTTTGTCCTCAATACTAATAAATGTTGTAGGACGATCTTCATAATAGCTATATGGGAATATCATGTTTTCCCTTTTCACACCCTAAGCTCTATTGTTCTCAATAGTGGCCGCATCTTGCAGGAGAGGGTGTGCTTTATGGTGAACTATTAGATATTCTCATGGTAGTAAAAAGAGTCTTTCCTTCCCATTCCCTTTTGTTAAACTCCAAGTGGCAGAATAACCTCAGATTCATTAATGTTTGGTTGCTACATTGTCCTATAAAGTTTATAATATAAACCTGGTCACACATCTAAAATTGCCAAGCCACCATGAGTAAATACTGCCAAGTCTCTACTCTAATTGTCTACTTTTCAAAGAAGAATGGGATTTGGGTTTTAGCTGCAAGCCTTTGAATATAGGCAATTAAAACAGTATTGAAGAGACAGCTTAGAAGTTGGGATTTTTAAACATGAAAGTCAAAGATTATCATTAGACTTTGAAAACCCGCTAAAATAAGTAGCATTATCAGATTGAATTTAAAATATTAAACAGCTTGTTATCCCAGATAAACACAGGTTTATTGAGTTTTTTTTTCCAATTTGGTGATTCTGAGATTAAAATATTGGTGACTTCTCACCCCAAGTATAATTATTAGCCATTGTTTAATTTTCTTTTCTCTTTTATTATATATATGTGTGTATATATATATATACATATATATAAATGCAAATATATATGCAAATAATGGGCTTCACTGTGACATTTTAATAAGTATATATTATCACACTCTGCCCTTATCATCTAAATCTTTTAATTCCAAAATGCTTGTAGAAATGTATGTGTATATAGACATATCCAGAAATATACATAACATTCACACACCCTGTTGATGTTAGCATTGAGAGTGTGTATTGTGCATTTCTATATTTCAGATCAAATATAAAATACTTGGGGTTTGATCAAGCAAAGAGTGTTAGGTATTCAGGGGAGACCTTTTCTGATATTTCTTAAGTTCCTTTTCTAATGAGCCTATTCACACAGCCGCTTGTTTACTGGACATCAGAGGGAAGCTACTGAAACAGGTCCTGATTGACTGCAACTGCTTCCAGCCTTAAAGCATGCTATTCGCCAAACACACATTCGCACCTATTTTATTCCCAGCAATTCCCATAGGCTGGTGGAAATTTGGCAATAACCTAAGAGGCCTTTTTGGGTACAGATCACCATTGATGGTGAACTCAAATCAGAAGCAAAGCGAAATGCCAAGGTGGAAATTCCCAGGGGGCTCTGTTAGTCCTGTCCTCTGTGAGGTCAATGCCAGGTGCTTCATCTGCATGACACTTAGGGCAGATACCAAGGGAAGATGCTGGGAGCAGATGATGGAGGGAAGATACCAAGGGCAGATACAGGGTGGGGGCAGATACCCAGGGGAGCAGTCTGGTGCCTACATTTAGAAACAACTTGTTACCAAGGGGCTTATGTTTCAGGGCAACTCTACACCCAGATGGTACCACTTCTAGCTAACAGAAATCCAGGGCCAGTCCTGAAGTCCTGTGTACCCCCCCACCCCCCCACCCCCGGTCAACTCCTAGAGACTTTGTTCCACTCTTAAGCTTCCTTGAAGGATCCGATTAATTTCAGTTGGAATAAAGTAGTGTGTAAAGACAAAGATGAATATGCATGCTGATTGGCTTCCATGTTGGCCTGATTCCAGTTTAAGAATTCTCTAGAAAGAATTACTTTCTTTCTAATTTTCTTGAATCTCAAGATGTTCCTGTGAACCAATGTTGCAAAGATGAATTTATCAATTTACAAGTAGGTCCACCTTCGACTTCTTCCAGCGTGGGAGTGTTGCCCAACAGAAGCATAGGCTTGCCATAGACTTGCCATCGTTTTCAGTCCCAAGGCAGAAGGAAACAAGGTTTTGCTATGGAGGTTGGATTTCTGGTAGCTTTCCTCCACTCCAGATGCATGTAGGAGAGTAAAATGAAAGAGTCAAAGTCACTCTCTGGAGGTCAGAAGACTGGACCGTGGAGCTGTGTGTTGAAATGTGATTGGTTCTCGGGCAAGATGGCGTGTTACCTGAGGAAGCCGTTCTTCCTCAGTCCAGCGTGGTTCTGTCCTGGTACCATCCTGCCTAATGGTGCCGCAGGTCCATAGTGAGCATTTCTGTTTACACGTGAGAGTTTACAGTGGGCGAGGAGGATCTAAAAACTGTATTAGGCCTCACTCAACAGGCCTTAAACACACTCTGTTGGTTACTTGTGTGTTAGGATGGCTGTGACTTCCAGGTGAATGACCTGGCTGTTGATTTTTAATATCTTTTCCTCCTCCACATCTATTATTTTGAAAATTTACATTGAGGATATTAATTAGACTTTTAGTAACTGAGGGATATTTTCTGTAGAGTGCTTTATACTCGCTTGGCTGAGCATGGTGGTATTTAGCCCCCAGTGCTCAGGGGGCTAAATAAGGCAAAGAGGGGTGTGAATTCACAGCCAGTATAGTCAGATACTCAGTAACCCCAACCCTAAACCATCACTAAATCTGCCTCACCGAAGTGTTTTCTGCCAGCACGTAGGAAGCATGTTCTTTCTGATGCTACACGGAACTCTGATGAGACCAGTGCAATCAAACAAGGGAAATAAAAAAAAAAAAAATCCAAGAAGTCACTTGCAATTTCTTTCAGGGACAGGTCATGTGACTTAGAGCAAGTTCCTTGGCCTTAGCCTTAGTGAGTTTTCTCCTGCTACATGGACATATGAAAAGTTCCTATCACATAGGCCACTATGTATTAACATGCTTACCATAGAGCCCAGCACATGGTAAGAATACAATGAGGTCTGACAATAGCAATGCCATCTTCAGTCTTCTTGGGCTCTTGTTGATAAAAAGTCTAATATGAGCTCTGTCTCTAAATGACTCCTGCATCTTCTTTGCAAAATAATAAAAAAAAAAAAAATGATGCTGCTTGAAGCATGTTTCTCGTGTGTGTGTCGGAAATCCGGTTGTACTCAGTGATCGCCTTGGTTGGTTGTACTCACTGAAAGCCGTGTGTCCTGCAGTAGAGGAGCCGCTGTGGAGCACGGATGGGTTCTCACCTTGCACTGGATACTCATCTGAGTAATTGGCACCTGGTAGAGGTGGTGGGCGGGGCTTGGGGGACATCAGAGCTCACAGGTAACAGAACTCTTTGCTCAGCTGATGTAGATCCAGCTCAGTTTCCAGGAGGCTGTGAGGTTGCCTGCCACCTGCGCCAACATGACCAGGGACAAAAGCAGCTCGGGGTAGGTGGCACCTGCCAGTCTCCATCTGTTCTCACTTCCTCAGTTAGGGAGAAAATGCCTCCCATTTACGAAATAGATCTCTGATTGCAGTGCAAATGGGAAATCAAATCTTTGTGCTTTTTAGGACCAAGCAGATGTTTTCTTTTGTCTCTTAATTGTCATTTTGTTCCTGCAAAATGAGACCGTGATGAAGGCATAGTGTCATAGGAATAGGTACTAAAGAAATGTGTTTGGCTCGGTCCTTCTGACACGTTTTATTTTCTGTGTCTATTGATGCTGATCCTTTTCAAATCCATAGTTCTTTCTAACTTCTTAAAAAATTCCTTTTAGTTTTCAAAGTTATAATTATATCATTTTCCCCTTTCTCTTCCCTCTCTCCAGACTCTCCCATATGCCTCTCCTCACTCTTTTTCAATTTCATGGTCTCTTTTTTCAGTGACTGTTGTTACAATATTCCTAAACACATAACCTGCTGGGTCTCTATAATGCTACGTGTATGTATATTTTCAGGGCTGACCATTTAGTGTTGATGCGCTTGCTAAGCAAACTAGTTCTCCAGCTCACAGAACTACTTAGCTGTCTGTTGTACTTTGTGCAGTGTCTCAGCCTCCTGGACTTAAATCCTGTCCGGGTTAGCATGTCTTTAGTTGCTGTCCTTGTTCAGCTCATGGTTGGGCAGTCTCTTAGTTACTTTGCTATTGTGGTGCTAAGACACTATAACCAAGGTAACTTGTAGAAAAAGTACATTTATATTGGGTTTACAGTTTTAGAGGGTGAGTTCATTAGCATCAGATGCAGAGTGTGGCAACAGGCAGGCATGGTGCCGGACCAGTAGCTGGGAGCTTATGTCTTGAGAGAACAAACACAAGGCAGGCAGACAGACAGAGAGAGAAACAAAGAGACAGACAGACAGACAGACAGAGACAGAGAAACAGAGAAAGAGAGGGAGGAAGGGAAGGAGGGAGAAACACACACACACACACACACACACACACACACACAGAGAGAGAGAGAGAGAGAGAGAGAGAGAGAGAGAGAGAGAGAGAGAGAACTAACAGGGAATAGCACAGACTTTTGAAACCTCAGAGTCTACTCCCAAAAGACTCCTCCAAAAAGACCACATCTCCTAATCATTCCCAAAGAATTCCACCAACTGGTTATCAATCATTCCAATAAATGAGCAGTGAGCCTGTGAGGGCTATTCTTGCTCAAACCACCAAAGACTGTCATGCTGGTGCCACTGTATGGGTGTAGCTTCTAACATCCCTAGGAGATGAAAACTTCATGTTTCTCAGGCTCTTAAAATCTGTCTGCCCGATCTTCCACAGTGCTCCCTGAGCTTTCGGTGTGAGACTCACATTGTAGACAAACTCTTTGGAGATGGTCTTCACAGCTGTTTTGTGATTGGTTGTGGTTTTCTGTGATGGTCTCTATCTGTTGCGAAGAGAAGTTACCTTGATGCGAGGTGAGTTCTACACTCATCTGTGGACATAAGGACAAATATTTAGAACACACTTAGAGATTATGCTGGTTTAGTGAAGTGGTGGTTGTAGGTTCTCTTCCGGGTCTATGATGTCACTAGACTTGAGTAGTTGACTAGGTTTCTGGTGCCAGGCATGATTTCCCTCTTGGGCAGGTCTGAAATCCAATTAAAGAGCTGTTGGTTATCCCAAGGGTATGTGTGTTGGGATCGTGGAGGAGCAATAAAGAGTTGGATGGTGGGATCCAACGGTATGGTAGGGGAATTGGGAAAATGGAGGGCTCTTATCAGGAAGTGGGAGGGAGGTAGACATGGAAGAAGCTGAGAGGAGGGTGAAACAGCAAGAAGGCTGTCTGAAAAGCCATAAAGGATCAGGTTAGTTGCTAGCAACCTAAAATTATAATACATGAAAGTGTGGTTATAAATATGCAATCCAGTTTAGGGGAAATTTCCCCATCTGAGCTGACAGTGACGCCCCAGAGTCATAGAGTATCTATCAAATCCAGATATGAGAAGCCTTCTTATCAGTTGGTCACGGTTATTCAAGAAACTGCCCAAACAGTGCAAGGTGTTACTCCCCTAGGGGTGGAAAGTAAGCCCCATGGTTGAAGATACCATGCACTTCAGACACAGTGCCCAGAGGCTCCTAGTTAGAACTGACCTCCTAACTTTTAGGTGTTTTTTTCCCCCTAATTTTACCTCAGCATTACCTGTTACTCATCAAAACTTCTTACTGAGTGGCTTCAGTGGCTTCAATGGCAAGGAGAGGTAATAATAATTGCATTCTTGATTAAATATTTAAAATACTTATACATTTCATAACGTTTTATTTAATTGAAATGTATTCTTTACATTTATTTGAAAAGACAGTCATGAAATGCTTTATATATTCTTAGAATAGCAGGCTGAGTGAGAGTCATATCACTCAGTTTTAAAACTTTGCAATGGCTGTCTAGCAATAGAAGCTATCTATTGGACTTCTAAGTCTTACAAATATGTGTTACTCTGTGTCTGTGTGTGTTATGGGTGTGCATATGCTCAAGTATGACATGCATGTGGAGGTCAGAAGACAATTTTCCAGAATTGGTCTGTCGGCGGCGGCAGGATCTGGGGATTGAACTCACATCATCAGACTTGTGCTGCAAGCTCCACTGAGCCCTCTTTCAGGCCCAGCATTATCACTCTTAACAGTCGGATATCTCCTTGGTATCAGCAGACACACTTGTGAGGAGCTCAGATGCAGCGGTGGCAAGCGTGCCCCTCCCGTCCCTGCTCACTGGTTTTCCTTTACTGGCCAATTCCCATTTCTTTACTCTCAGAATGCATTTAATTTATCATTTGCTTTAACATAAGAATTCAGTTGTGGAGAGGGAGGAGGGATGAGCAAAGGAGCCAAGAGGGTGCTGCAGAAACCCACAGAAACAGTGGACCTGACCTAGTGAGAACACGGAGACCCTAGTCATAAAGCTGGGGAAACAGCATTGGACCAAACCAAGCCCTCTGAATGTGGGTGCCAGCTAGGAGGCCTGGGCAGTCTATGGGACCAATAACATTGAAGCCAGTCTTTATCCCTAGAGCACAAATGGACTTCGGAGCCCATTCCCTATGAAAGGATACTATTGCAGCCCAGGTACAGCAAGGAGGGCCTAGGCCCTTCCCCAAATGATATGACAGACTTTGAAGGTCCCCTGTGGAGGGCCTCACTGTCCCTGGGGAGGAGTTGGGGATGGGTTGGGGTGGGTTGGTGGGGAACATGGGAGGATGGGAGGGCAAGGGAATGGGGGAGATGGATATGTAAACATGAGTAGATGATGTAACTTCTTTGTTTAATATTGTTACTTATATACTCTTTCACTGAAAATAGATTTTTAAATATAGTATATTCTGATTATGGTTTCCTCTTCTCCAACTCCTCCCAGATCCTCTCTGCTTCCCCATCCGCCCAAATTTACACCCTTTCTTTCTTTATCTCATTAAGATAAAAGCAGGCATCTAAATAATAATAATAAAATAATAAATATGATGATAAATTAGGCAAAAAACGCAAATCAGAACAGGATAAAATAAACGGAAGATAAACTCAAGAAACACATAGACACGGAGACACACACATTCACACGCACAGAAATCCTATAAAAACACAAAATCAGAAACCATAATACATATACACAAAGGAAATATAAGGTTAAAAAATAAAAAACTGTGACAAAGTATTGTAAGACAGAAACCCTCAAAAAGGCCTTTGAGTCTGTCTTGTGTTGGTCGTCTACTGCTGGGCATGAAGCCTGGACTTAAGACTGGTTTCCTTTCCATTTTTGAGTGGTTCTCACTTGGAGATAGCCTCTGGGTTAGGGATATGGCCTGTCCCCACTTCCCCTCTCAGCACTGGGACCCCATCAGGCCCAGACCTGTGCAGACCCTGAGCACACTGCCCCAGGCTCAGTGAGTTCATGTGTGCATAGGTCCTGCTGCATTTACAAGACCTTGTTTCCTTGGTGTCCTCCATCCCCACAGACATTTTGTTTTTGTTTTTGTTTTTTGTTTGTTTTTTTGTTTTTCCAAGACAGGGTTTCTCTGTGTAGCTTTGGAGCCTTTCCTGGCACTCTCTCTGTAGACCAGACTGGCCTCGAACTCACAGAGATCTGCCTGCCTCTGCCTCCTGAGTGCTGGGATTAAAGGTGTGCGCCACCAACGTCCAGCCCCCCCCCCCCAACTCTCAGGGGAGTAACTTTTTATATTACCTAACAGAATTAAAGCTTTTTTTCTCCTCTGGTATGAAATTTGTATGTGGGAAGGTGGGAAAAACACAATTCTTGAAACTTGAATATTTAACCAGATTACTTAATTAGCATGGTACTGCCTGTCTTGACATTTACACTTGATAGAGAATTTGCATTTGGGAGCCAGAAAACCACAGTTATTTTTATTATTTTATCTTTATTTTTAAAAATAAAGATTTGGGAGGTGGGTACCTGAAAAATAGAGATTATCCATGGTGTGAAGATGCCCCATGGAGAGCTAACCTGATAGTATGCAACAGCTATCACTCCTTTTCTCACTGCTGACTGTTTAAAAAACAAACAACCAACCAACAAAATGGTAGTTCTTTTCACCTTCCTTCCATGTGTATTTAAAGGCTGAAAACCACCCAAAGCACTGAACCAAAAGCAGGTGGTTACGCAGAGTATAATTCAGTTTTTAAAACCTCTTTCACTTACTGAGAAACCTTGTCAAATTATTTCGGTAGAAATAGCTTCAGATAGCTGCCACTGGCTATGGAGAGCTGTCACTGTTTAATATAGGCTACGGACCATCCAGTGTGCCTTGTGTCTGGATCTGGTTACCAACACCACCACCCCTGCAAGGTTGGTTCCTTTACTTTCTCTTTGGCAGTGTACAGTGTCCTGGCACAATTTTCTTTGTTCTTGAACTACAGTCTTGTGTGTGTTGGTCCATACTTTTAAACAAAATGAAAATGGTACAAACACAGCTCTGCAAGTCTGTGTTAGACCAAGTCACACATTGTGGCGCTTAGTTTGGGGGAGGGTTTGGAACTTCAGCTCAGCTTCCCCTTGGTGTGCGTTTCACGTGACAAATGGACCATGATTTATTCATGCTATGGTGAGAATGCTCAGATACGTGGGTGATCAGTTGCCTCTGCGTTTGAAATTGACACCTGACCAAAATGAGCCGGGAGCTTTACCAAAGCTGTGGCCTGATTATGAAGTCACTCCGTGTGGCACTGCCGTGTTCCTTTGACCTTTTGATCAAAATCATGCCTGGATACATCCCAAGGCCTGTTTCTTAAATTCCTCCCTACCGCCTCAAAGGGTCCAGCTTCGTGTCTTCTCTCTGTATTCCTTTAGTTTGATGCACACAAAAGAATACTCAACAAATGGAAGTTTAGACGTCCCCACACAGTGTCAAATTTTGGTTGATGGGAGGCGAAAGTGACTGAATCTCGTTGCTGTTCAAAACTTGGACTAGAATGGAAAACCGAAAGCAATCAAAAAAGAAAAAAAAAAAAGACACGTGGCGAGGCCAGGAACATGTATGTCATTGAGTTTAACCCCCCCCCCAGAATGTGATGCCCACCACACAGCAGCGACTCAAGGCTCACTGTATGGATCAAAGAGCAAATCCCACATCACCTGGAATTCCTGTCAGAGTTCATATAAGGGTTTCTTTCTGTTTCAAAGGAAAGCAAGCTTGTAGCTGATTAGATCTGGTCAGTTTGTGCAAAGTAATTCCTTCATTTTGTTTCTAAGATAGTCTCACTCTTTTTCATGGTGGGTATGTATACATCTGGGTGTGTGAATGTTTGTTTGTGTGGGAAATTCATGGAGGCCAGAGGTGTCGAATCCCCTGGAGCTGGAGTTACAGGTGAGCTGTGCCAGCTGGGTGCAGGGAACCAAACCCAGGTCCTCCGGAAGAGCAGTACGTGCTCTGAACCTCTGAGCCCTATTTCCGGTCCCCTTTTCTTATTTCTTAATAAGGGACAGGCCATTATCCTGCCATTATTGCAACCCACGGGTTGAGAACCACTGTTCTAGAGCTAAAGAAAATTTGCCAGTTTGGCAGCTCTCTTCAAAGCAACAACTGAACCTAATTCCTTTCACAGCTCCAGTGTCTGAAAGAAATAGCATAGTCAGTTTTATAAAAGTCTCAGTGTAAAATGGCTTGTTATAGAGATGACAATGTAAAGGCAATCACCTGAAAATACGAGTGTTAATGTCCGTATCCTGAACACTGAATTCTGGATTACCTACAGTCCAGGACTATACATATGAATGCATGGTACTTTCAGACAGTTTGATTTAACTGTGATTAGAAATATTCATGTATTTACATTGACTCTAAAGTTTTGCATTTCAATGAATTTTATGTGTACATTCACTTCAAAGTCAGCTTAATTTCAGAATAATTATATGATAATTGCTTTTAATGCAAATAACAAAAATTATCTTTTTCTTTTCAAGTGCTAATTTTGTTCATTTTAAAGTTTGTTAATGGAATGTTTAATTATTTTAAAATAGAACGAGAACAGTGATACCATATAGCTTTTTATGATATAATATTTTAATTGGCTTTTTAAAAAGTACTTTGGGGACTAGCAATAAAACTTTATTACATATGTATCTATAATTTAGTTCATATGCATTCCTTAAGGTTTGGTTGCTGAAAATCTCAAGTGGGTATTATAGGAAAATTCAAGATGAGTAAAACAATTCATGCATTGCAGTTTCACAGGTTAGTGGATAAAGACAAGAGTTACACCTTTAAATAATAAATGTGACGTAAGATTAGGAGAGATGCCACTGACTCAGAGAAGGGGATGTCGGGAGTACCTAAGAAAGATTGTGACATGGACTCAGCGACAAGGGCATCCTTGACTAGATGCCTAGTGTCTACTAGGTTCAGAGTCCCAGAGTCCAGGAAATGTTTTGTGTATAGGATACATGGACCAAGGTTTGACTCCTGACACTGGCACTCAAGTTCTGCCTGGAACAATCATGTGTGTAATTGCTGACTCCAGGCAAAGAATGAAATTGTTTATTATCAAACCATAGCTTAAAGATGATACAAAATGAGTGCTCAACCTCACAAATACACCACAGTCAAAAGTGCAGCTATTTTTCATTCTGTACACTCTCTTAAATCTCTAAAAATCAATGTTAATTTTTTATCTAGTCTGTAAAAATGACAGTACATGAAATTATCAATATATATACATATATATTATGTTTATATATATAAATATGTATTATATTGTATAATGTAAATGATTAACACATTTTATATGCAGTATATATGTATATCCTTTGAGATACTCTGGTACATATGCACATAGAAAACCACACTCAGAAAATAAAAGAGTAGTTTTGAATCAACTAGAATATACATGGTTTGTGTCTTTACCAAAAGCCAATTAGAAAGAGATTTTTTTTTTTCCTCCAAGACAGGGTTTCTCTGTGTAGCCTTGGAGCCTATCCTGGCTCTTGCTCTGGAGACCAGGCTGGCCTCGAACTCACAGAGATCTGCCTCCTGAGTGCTGGGATTAAAGGCGGGTGCCACTAACACCCGGTTTAGAAAGAGATTTTTAAACCACTCTCCACTCTGTATCTGTGCCTAGTTTTTTGTTGTTGTTGTAAAGTCAAAAATGTTTTATAGAATAGTTCCAAATTTAGGATCACCTTCTCTACCTGATACTGTGTTTGTGAAGAAACGAACCTTAGAACATATCAACACTTTGCCGCCCCCAGCATCTTAATTTATGTTAGGGTTTTAAGTTGATCACATACCGTAAAGAGAGTCATAGTCAGCATTTCTTCCTCTATTATTTTGTAAACACTGAAAACTCCTTTTGAGGTGTTTTTTTTTTTTTTTTCCTGAAATCCAATCTCGAGGATTAAACATTTGGCAAGCCTATTAAAATAACAGAAGCTAAAAGGTGACAATCCACTAGTGCTTTCAACCTGTGGGTTGCAACCCCGTTGATGGCTGAATGACCCCTTCACAGGGGTCACGTGATTTACAGATATCCTGCAAATCAGGTATCTACGTTAGGATTCATAACAGTAGCAAAACTACAGTCGTGGGGTAACAACAAAATAACTTTATGGCTGGGGTCACCACAACCTGAGGAACTGTATTAAAGGGCTTCAGCATTAGGAAGGTTGAGAACCACTGCTTTAGCGGCTATACATCATCTTCCAAGTCTAGAAGTCTAGAATTTAATAGGATGAAGGCTTTGGGATCACACGCGCTCTTATCCGACCCCTCCACTCAAAGGTACTCTGAGTGAAGCCATGCCTGGACGCTGAAAATCGCCCCCAGTGCCCTCTGGTTTTTAATTGCTGTGTTTTTATGTTACCATAGCCCAGAATGTCCTCTCACGTATTAATGAACCTATAGCTTTTTCCTGCGATTTCTTGAGTGCCTGGTCAAATGTTACTGCCCTTTGGGGGCAGTTTCTATTTCCTGGAAGTACTGTACTCTAACAGCTGGCCTGGTGCAGTTGCTACCCAGCCCTTCACTGAAGAACACTCGGGTCTTTGTATGCAGTGCCTCAGTGTTGGCTACGTCAGGCCTGATGGGTACATGGAAGCCGGAAAGAGAAACATCCTTCAGTTGCTCTCAAGTGCTACCTTGCATTGCCATGCATGTGATGCAAGCTAAAATTTCCTATGAGGGTTCATTGGTCCCGATCTATGAGCAATCACACCCTGAGCATAATCAAATCTTTTCTTTGTCTGGCAGTAGCAATGCCTTAATTCAAGACCAAATTAGATCTCACCCAAACCATTTCACACCTTCATGGTTGTTCCCCAACTACCAGTCCATCCCCTGCTTTGTAACAATAACTCTTTCCGCCAGCTGCCTGGGTTCTGCCACCGCTTTAGGGCCCCCAAATAACACACAGAGTCTTATATTAGTTACAATGCTGCTGGCCAATGACTAGGATTTCTTATTTGCTAGCTCAGTCTTAATTATCAACCATAACTACTAATCTATATGTTTTTATATGGACTTACCTTACTGCGGACGTCAGCCTTATGTGTCCTCTCTTCCTGGGATCACATGGCGACTGTCTCCCTTTCTTATGTTTCCCAGAATCCTCCTCCTCTCCAAGTCCCGCCTACCTTGCTTCCCTATTGGCCAACAGTGCTTTGTTTATCAACCAATAAGACAAACATATACACAGAAGGACCTCCCCCATCACTGCTTTCCATTCTGTATATGAGTATGCCCGAATGTGCATTCCTCTTAAAGTCTTGAGGGCATTTTATTATTACAGTGATGTACATGTTCAGGTTTTAAAGGCACCAATCAGGATTCTAGCTGATAGGCATTCTGAGAATTAAAGTACTGTCTTAATTTTCTGCTATTAAGTCTCCAGTATCTAACAAGCTGCCTGGCATGGCCTAGAAACACAACATACAGATGTTCATGAGGTATATTTCATTAATGATTAATTAATTGTTGCTAATGTTTTTCCTCACCAGAAAAACATCTGCCAACTCAACTTGCTTATAACCTTTGAGTATTTCTCATTGTCTTTTTGTGTAAAGGATATTTTTGACTTCGTTGTATCTTTCTTGAGCATGCATTCTGAAGAGCATAGCCTCACAATAAAGATTCATGTAATTCTTATGTTTAATGTTTAAGTAGATATCTGACTTTTCAGAATCTCTGATGTGGAAACATCAGAGCTACTATTATTCCTATTGTCACAGAATATTTCCCTGTTTTCCAAATGAGCACCTTTTATAACAAACCACTGTTGCCTATCTCAGGAGTTTTGATGTGTATATATATAGGTGGAACCAGTACCAAAGCTGCCAGCTGGCCAGCAACAGCCTGGTTTTACATGCTTTGATAAAGGAGATAGATAGATAGATAGATAGATAGATAGATAGATAGATAGATAGATAGATAGATGATAATATATAATAGATTTGATAGTTAGGTGATAGATTGATGATAAATTAAGGGAAGAGGAGAGAGAGAATATCTAAAAGCCAACAAAGTGCCTTAGCACACTAGCATATAAATATACTGTGTTATTAACATATCTCCATCTTTTTTCCTTCACACCATTCAAAAATGTCCAGTTTTACTCTAAACTATGAGATTTTTTTTGTGAATGGAGGCAGATTTATTTTCAATCCTGTGCTCATACATTTTGGGTATTTACTCTGCAAAGTATTGTTATTTTTAAACAATACCCACTAATTGTACTCATTTATGCAATACGATGGGATGATTCAGTGCACACATTTGGTGATCAAACCTGGACAATTGGAATATCTACTAGTTTTTTTTTTTTTTTTCTGTTAGTGACATCCAACATGCCCTCTATTAGGCTATGTTTTTAGCACGTAATTAATTGTGGTCAACTATAATCACCCTTCTGTACTACAAAGCATTCTCTCTCTCAGATGCATGCCTGTGCTCGTCACCCTGTCTTCATCCCCCCATCCACCCTTCTCATACCATTCAAGAAACACTACAATGCTTTGCTCTGTTTGCTCAGTGCTTGCACATAACCACTATCCGGGAAACTTGACAGACTGACTGTAGTTTGATACGTGGTCCTCCTCTAACTGGGAATGGAATGGTAATGAATGACAGAGCACTGCTCCCAAGCTGCCTTGGGCGGTCTTCTTAGGCATGATTAGTGCCCTGGCCCAAGCTATGCCTGGTAAGGTCTTGTCATTTTGGTTTAATCACAATCTCTTTAAGTTCTGCATTGGATAATGTTGTTCTTTTGCTGCAGCAGCAGGCAATGAAGCATGAACCACAAGTCAACAGACCCACGTGGAGTTTATGGAAGGGAAAAGGAAGAAGAGAAGGGAGAGAAGGGGGATGTTGGCCAACCGAGAGCAGAGAGGAAGAGAGAGAGGTGGGGAAGGGAGAGAGAGAGAGAGAGAGAGAGAGAGAGAGAGAGAGAGAGAGAGGGAGAGGGAGAGGGAGAGAGAGAGAGAGAGAGCGCAGGTGGAGATGCTCGCTTAAAAGGGGAAGTTTGCACATGCATACCATGATGAGTGACGTGGCCACTAAACCCAGGACCCTTTGAGCTGCCTAAGTATCTGCCTGAATGCCTCATGGGTGTCCCACCCATTGTCAGGGGACAGGGCTAGCATAATGCCGAGGTTCCAACAGATGAGGCCAAAGATTTACCAAGCAAATTACAAAATGCACTAACCCCATATTTGTGTACCTTGCCTTGGTGTTGTACAATTTATTTGCCAGTAAATGATCTGATGTTTAAAAGTTTGAAGCCAACCCAGACATGGCAACCTAAAAATGGTTGGTAGGGGTAATGACAAGGAAGGCCTCACGGAGCAAGTTTGAAGTCTGAGTTCCAAGTGTTTTCTGCTAATAAAAATATCAGTCGAAGTGAATGTAGATCCTTCAGAAATGTCCTTTAGGCTTTTTAATGTTTTAGAATCAATTATATCTGAATGCTTCATGTTAACCATCAGGCTGTGTATTCGTAGAATTGTGATAACGCAATTCTCAGGGAGTTACTGACAGTCAGGGGGGACCCTCTGGCACAGTGCTATTGAAAAGTCTGTGTGTCTACACTGATGCAGTCCCCTGGCACACTTGGATAGAATGTGATCCCTGGGTCACACTTGTATTTCAGGGTGTGGATTCTAGGTACTTCACGCAGAATTCAAATTGGAGGCGAGATTTGAGGTTGTCAGCCATTACTTCCGTCACCATTCAGCATATACTTCAACAGACTCCCAAAGTCTTAACAGGGCTTTGTCTTCTGTCTGGGAAGTTGGTGCTGTTCAATCCCATAATGCAAAACTTTGAAGAAGACTTTCTACCGTTGTCATTGCTTTTAGCTGATACAAATGCCATTTCACTTCACGTAAAGAGTTGTCGATTGCTTTGTGTAACAGACCAGAGAATGGAAAAAAGATCTTTTTGTCCTGTTGAACCTCGGAGAGGAAGGAGAGGAAGTGATCTGTAACACAGAACGGAACAGGAACTTCTTAAACGATCATGAGTCACTGCAGGCAGTCAGCCGGAGAGCAGTGACTCATCGCAGGTCACCCAGAGGCTGGAGCTCGAGCTGCAAATAGCACAGAGCCCTCAGCCTCTCCTCCCCGCCTACTTCCTCTGACGACTTACATCGATTTGTTGAGTCATAAGACCAGGACGTGGAGCAGCTGTTTCCTGAACAGCTTTCATTAAGGAATTTTTTGGCTTGTTCTAGATGATTCAGCAGAAGCAGAAACATCACTTGCTGAAGAGGCATTGGATTATTTTTTTATGCATCGAAAAGGAAACTAAGAAATACAACAATTTAATTCACCTATGTATAGCACCATTGTCTGGTGCTGCTCTCGCTGATAAAACAGTTCTGTTAGACTTTTTTTTTAGTATCGTGAATGCCATTTGAAAGAGAGAGAAAAAGCGACTGTCATCCAATGAGGAGCTATGTTTTTCTGTACCTTGATTTCATTTGTGTGGCTTCTAGAACACCCACCTGTAATAAGCAATGCAGCATCCAACATGTGACCACTTTCTGACCATAGTTAATTTCTCTGCCCAGACCCTAAGGCAACTCTTTCTGGAGACTAATCTGTGGAGGAATGGCAGATGGAAAAGGGCTCAGAGATCCTACAGCACAGCCAGGCTGCGGTGGCTCCTTTCTTATTAGCACTCAGGGAGTGGAGGCAGGAGAATCGAGTTCAAGACCAGCCTCGTCTACAGAGCGAGTCCCAGGTTAGCCAGGGCTAAACAGAGAGACCCTGTCTCAAAAAACGAAACAAAAGAAAACCCCAAAAAACAAAGCAAACAAATCCAAAAGGAAAACAAAAAATCCTACAGAAGAAATAAATAAATGTAAAACTTAACCTGTAGGTGTGTGTACAATGTACCCTATAAACCGGCAGCTTCATAGTATCACACAGACCACTAAGTGCCTCAGACATCTTGACTAGCAGAATTTTGATACAATTTTCATCAAATATTTCAGTCATGCCCCACTTGGTAAGCTAGGATTTACTCACATAAGATCAAGTTAGCCATTAATTTCCTAAGTGACTGTGCCCAGAGGTGGGGTTCACTAGTGAGCAAAATCATTACTTCTTTCTTCTTGCTTCCTCTCTTCCTGTGTCGCTGTAAATAGGTGAAAGATTTTCTGCTTCCCATGAAGGAGTCTTTCACTAGAGGAAAGATGATCCCAAGGTTTGAAAAGCATAGATACATACAGTATCTGTCTTGGGATACTGATTTCCCATAATGTTTAGGCCATGCCTTCGTTTTATTTGTACATTGCCAGATTTTTCCTACTGTGCCAGTTACTCTTTTGTTAATTTCTCCCTTCACTAATATAATAAATATATTTCTGGTGATATTGTGACATTTCATTATCATCTTACCACACAAAGTCTGTCAAAATACAGTGGTAGGGTTATCTTTCAACAAGTGTCATGAACAGGCCATAACCAGGCAAGATTCTTTCCCAGGAGTTCCATTTTCTTTAGAAACAGAGTAGATTATTGGCTACTGACTGACTTAAAGTTATTCCGTCATTATGCATCCAATTTATTTTCCCTAGAGAATTGCATTATTTACAGCATGTGCTGTGTGTGCACAGGAGTTTGTAGGCAGTGCAGTGGTTGATAAAGCCAACATGGCCTTAGTCTGTTGGTTTCCAGGTTACTACTTGCTGTTCTGAGACAGGGGAGGAATATGGGAGGGCAAGAAAGGAGAGGCCTTGATAGAGGGAGACAGTACAGGTTTGGAGAGAGGTCTGGCACAGGGGAAATGTTAGGGGATCCACAGGGATGACCCCAAAGAATCCAAGCAGTGGTGGAGAAAATGCCATTGATGTCCTTCCCCTATAATGAGATTGGTGACTACCTTGGTTACCATTCCTAGAGCCTTCATCCAGTACCTATTAGAAGCAGAAACTGGCACCCACAGCTCAGCACTGAACCATACCCCTGGAATCCAATTGTGGAGAAAGAGGAAAGATGAGCAAAGAAGCCAAGACGGTGCTGCAGAAACCCACAGAAACAGTTGACCTGACCTAGTGAGAGCATGGAGACCCTAGTCATAAAGCTTCGGAAACAGCACTGGACCGAACCAAGCCCTCTGAATGTGGGTGCCAACTAGGAGGCCAAGACAGTCTATGGGACAGTGGAGCCAGTCTTTAACCCTAGAGCACAAATGGACTTTGGGAGCCCATTCCCTATGGAGGGATACTATTGCAGCCCAGATACAGCAAGGAGGGCCTAGGCCCTCACCCAAACAATATGACAGACTTTGAAGGTCCCTGCTGGAGGGCCTCACTATCCCTGAGGAGGAGTTTGGGGATGGGTTTCGGTAGGTTGGTGGGGAACATGGGAGGATGGGAGGGCGAGGGAATGGGGAGGATGGATATGTAAATATGAGTAGTAATTAAAGAATTTAAATAAAAAAATGACTTTCAACAAATTTCTTTCAATCAGGGCCTTGACATTGACAATAACCCAAGTGAGAGGCCACAGAGAATCTCTCCACCTAGATATCTGCAGACTTTCATTATCCTGCTGAAATTGCCTATTCCTTTGAAAGATGCCGTGGTCACTTTCCACAAGCAAGAAACAAATGGGACTCACAATACATCATATTCTGCTTCCAGTTGTCTGGGGGTACGGTGAAGAACAACCCATGAATTGCAGTGCAACACAAAGCCCTGGCTTCCACCTCTCATTTGCCATTTCCTGGCTTCCCCAAAACGTTCTCGTCAAGGGAAGTTACCTACAGCCACCTACAGCCCTGGTTTCAAGAACAGCATTAATGATGACTAATGATCTTGAAAGCAGAATTGACAAGTGGCCTGCAGTACCTCTACCTGTACCTGTGCAAAATCGGGATTGCTGCTAACGAAGCAATTTCTATAGTTATAATTTTATATTATAAAAACAAATATATTAAATATTAAATACTTACAAATATTAAATAACAACATACAAATTTAATATACAAATTTAATATACAAATATTAAGAAAACAAATGGATTTTGCACTCACACTGTCCTTTATATGTCCATTTAAGACAAAGAGTTGATGAAAGGCAGAATCTTTCCCTTTGCTCAGAAATTAGCAGCCACTGGGGACTAGAGTAATGGCTCAGTGGTTAAGAGGTTCCGGATTAAATTCCCAGCATCCTCGTGGCAACTTAAACTGTCTGTAACTCCAGTTCCAGGGGATCTGACACCTTCACACCAATGCACATAAATTAAAGTTTTTTAAAAAGCTATCAACAGCCATGTACTCTCTAAAAGAATGACTGGCAGGTGAAACAAAGTCAGGATAATAAAAAAAAGACCTGCTTCACATATTTAGGTACAAATATTTATAACAGTAACATTTTATATTATGCATTCATTGTTTATAATGGACACAGTAAGTTAATATGCAAATACCTATGATTTAGTCATATACCTTATGTTCATAGATATAAGACACAAGTTGATATTTTACCCCAAGGAAAGAAACTAAGTAGACATAGGGCTGAGCACATGTATTTTAGAGTCTGTTTAGCTAAGGGTGGTCACATTTGCCCTGTGTTGCCTAAGGTTGTCCTAACTTGCAGTTTCGTGGATGAAATTTAGTGGATGGATTTCAGCTAACCATGAGAAAATGCCTTTTCAAATTCAGATAATGACAGAGGAAGTGTCTTGGGAATGATATGTTCCTGTCTCTAGATGTATTTAAGTATGGGGAGTTTGAAGGTGGGTCAAACACTGGGCATTCAGTTTAAATAGATAACCTTCAGGAGTTATTTTAGACCTGAAAATACAGGATTCATGCTGATTAGGAATGTCTTTATTTGTACCTCATGGATTGTTAGGCTCAACAGAATAGACGATGCACACTAAGTGTCCCCCAAAATACAGAGAGAATGACTATTTCTGTTGCACCAAAGGAAGTTACTAATTAATGAGAGTGAATAAGACCTGACTAATTCACAGATATTCATTATCATCTATAAGGAGCATCCAAATTAAAACACGTAAAGATATCACTGGGCCTTTTGTTTAAAGAAAAGGCAACTGACTCACTTTTAAAAGATGGGCTTGCTGACTAAGTGATTTCCCTTTATGTTGATTTATTTAGCATTTTAGGTTGGTGACAGTGTGTTACTCCTGTAATGCATACACTGTCCTCCATACACTCAGAGACTGGCCTTGATGGGCAGTTAAGATCACAAGGTTTCCTAACTGATATGCTTGAAGCAGCATACAAATGTCCAAGTAAGGTGTTGTTATTCACAACTGTTTTTTTTTTCTACATGAAATATGTTAGTTTTCCTACAACTGCTTCAGTCACTGTCCATTCATGGAGCCTTCAACGCCAGTGGTGAACCTTGGGGAACACAGCTGCTTCCCCAAATGAGTATCAAAGGCAGTGTTTTGGATCTGCTCCCTGGATTACGTTGAGGGTCCACGTGTGAATCTCTGCCAGCAAAGTCATGGTCCTAATGAGAACATTTCTGTTGTTCTAAAAACACTCAGTGTTTAAGAAGCCAGCAAAAGGGTACCCTGTTCGGTACCCAGCATTAGCAGATCAGCCACAGTTAGATGACTGCATTCTGACTCTGGCTACCCTGTGACCTTGGATGATGCGTTAGACCCCGTGATTCACATCCCAAGGGACAAAATGATAAAAGGGGAATTGTAGTGAGCTATCGACCCCGCCCACACCTGTCGTACTGATGGGCATGGTCACAGGTGAGGCCATGATGGAGGACAGGACTAGAGCTGGGGTCGAGGACCCCAGAGCTCTCTCTTGCTGGTCGGGTCACAGGGACTAGCCTGGGAGGATCCTTGGAGCTGGAACCTGTGGCACACAGTTTACACTTGTGTAAGTGTAAACTTCACTTAACCTGGACTGAGTCTTGATGGGGAATGTACATCTTTGTATGTGTATCTTATTGATTATTGAATAAAATACTGTTTGGCCAATGAGACAGCAAGTTAGACAGGACTGGGAGTCAAAGAGGATTCTGGGAAATGTAATAGAGAAGTGGTGATCCAGGCAGGAAGTGACATAGCAAGGAGACACATATAAGCAAGGAGAAAAAGGAAGGGTCCCCTTTTTCCCCCTTCCTCCTCCAGCAGCAGGATGTGAGCCACCGGCAAGAGAGGGCGCCAGCAGAAGGCATCCTCTATAAAGATAAGTCTTATAACATATATAGGTTTATGATAATTAAGACTGAGCTAGCAGATGAGGATCCTAGTCATTGGCCAAGCAGCATTTAAACCTGATACAAGTTTCTGTGTATTCATTTGGGCCCTAACTCGGGCGGGCAGCTGGCGTAAAGCGCACACGTGGCGGTGGGGCTCGGGCGGCTTATGGCGAAAAGATTTATCGTTACAGAGTCTAGCGAATGTTGATTCCCACGCAATATATCCATGTTCCTATTTACCACAATTCAGCAACAATTAGTGATCACCAATCTCCCTCCCTCCCATGCCTGGTACGTTCATGGTTTTTCATCACTCATCTCTGCTTGAGAGAGTTCAAGATGATAGGAGAATGTAGTGGGAAAAGTCATCTCCACTCTTCAAAGGTCTTGTTTCTTTATACCGGTATTTTATCTACCTTAGAAAAAGCGAAATCAGCAGAGAGGAAAGGATATGGAGAAAAGCTGAAAGTCAACTTTAAATAGGTTTTACAGCCCTCTTACTTAAATGGCTCTTCCATACGACATCCAATTACGATAGTCCCCGAGTGGTATTAGGAACAGATTTAACAAAGAGAGGGGATTACCGAACCAATTTTCAATTTAATCCACATAGTAAATGTTTGGGTTTGCTGAGTTAAACTCAGCCGCAACCTAAAGTCTGTATTTCTCAATAACGTTTTCCTCGGAAACAGGGTTTCATTATATAGCTCTGGCTGGTCTTTCCTTAGCCTTGGGTGGCATTAATCTTGTGGTGATTTTCTCCTGAATGCTGGGATAATGAGCAAGAGGATCCATGCCCAGCTCAATAAACCATGTACCCGTTAGAACCTCATATGCGTGTTTGGTCCCAGTACTACAAACCAATAATGATGCAATAGAAAATGTTCCTGTAGCTCTCCGTGTTCTTTTGGACATAAAGCTAAGTTTGTTTGGCAGATTGGCTGTGGGTGTGAGTGAAAGAGAGGAATCAAGGATATGTCCAATTTTTTTTTTGCCTGAGCAGCTGCAAGGATGGGGTTACCATCCGCTGAGATGGGAAAGGCTGGGGGTGGAAGAGTTTGAAGGAAAGAAAACTTATTCTAGGCACGTTATGTTTGCCATGACCAGTCAGTGGCTAAACAGAGAGGCCAGTAGGTTTTGAGGCTTTGGGAAAGGCCTGGTTTAGAGATACAAGTTTGACAGTTGTCAGTATGTAAATAGTATTAAAGCTAGGGCGTGACCAAGGTGATGGGTGTCAACAGAAAAGAGACCACTCTTATTCCAGACAGTGGTAAAAGGCTTACCTGGAGCAGTGAAACAAAACAGAAAAAGGAAATGATACATTTATGAAAGGGTGAAGTCCAAGTATCCCTGTTTACTGACAACATGATTCTTTACTGAGAAGACCCTAGAGGCCCCAGCTGAAAGCTCTTACCTCTGACTGCTTTACTTTCAGTGAAGTAGCAAGATTTTAAATCAACCAATTAGCAGTTCTCATATAACCCAGTACGAATCTGCCAAGAAATCAGAAAAAAAAGAAGACAAAACTCCAATCTATGATAGCATCAAAGAATACTTAGCAATAAGCCTAACCCAGGAGGTGAAAGACTTTACAAACAAAACACAAAGTTCCTGAAGAAAAAATAAGAAAAAAAAAAAAGACCTTTCACAATCAAGGACAAGTCAAAACAACATTGCAAACTTGTCTAAGTTGACAAAGTGAACTGCACACCCAATGGTAGAGATACCATGATACTTAATCTGAAACTACACCACAAAGCCATAGACAAAAACAGCCTGGCATGTCACAAAAACAGACATGTAGTCCATTAGAATAAAAATCTGTGTGTAAACCTACATGGCTGAAGCCACATCATCTTTGGCCAAAAATTTTCAAAAACATACAAGGAAAAATAGTACATTCTTCAACAAGTGATGGAACCAAAACAAAGAATATCTGCTTGTAGAACAATGAAGCTCTGTGCCCCGTATACAATGTCATTGTCTACTGTGGACCTGGTAATTGAGGGACAACTTAGGTTTCAAGGATCACGGCTTAGATCTTTCTCAGTGCTGAAGACTATTCATTGTTGAGTTGGCCTCAGGACAAGATAGAATGTTGTAGAATATTAGTTTAAGATGTGTTACATTCATTTATGCTGTGGAATATTTGTTTAGTGATTCAGAGATGTGTTGCATTCTTTTATGTTGCATTTGTTTAACTCTGTAAAGCTGTGTTACTTTACCTGCCTAGAACACCTGATTGGATTAATAAAGGCAGGAGAGGGATAGGCGTGGCTTCAGGCAGAGATAATAAATAGGAGGAGAAGTCTGGGCTCAAAAAGGAGAAAACCAAGGAGTGAGAAAAGGAGAAGAGAAAAATAGGGGCCAGCCAGCCACAGAGTAAGAAGGAAAGAAAGATATATACATTAAGGAAATGTCAAGGCCCAGAGGCAAATACAGTTAAAGAGAATCTGGTTAATGTAAGTTAGAAAAGCTGGCCAGAAACAAGCCAAGCTAAGTTTGGGCATTCATAAGTAAGATAAGTCTCTGTGTGTTTTGGGGGGATCTGGGTGGTGGGCCTCCTAAGAGTCAAAAAGGAAAACAAAACAACTACAACAGAGTACCAAGTTAATGATTTTGATTTTCGTACAACAGAGGTTATTTTGTTATTTCTAAGCTTTGCACTCAAGAAAATTCATTAGGACTCTGATAATTGAAGTAACATGATTGACATATAATTAGTCAACTTTGAAGAGGAAGATATTGTTTTACAATGTATTTTGAAATAATTTTAAAAAACTATTTTTAAAATAGAGGAACATTACAACAGTATTCTCATATGCCCTTTGACCCAGCTTCTCCTAATGTTAATATCCTCTATTACTATAGTTAGGTTATTGAGACATGGGCATTGACATAAATGGGATTTTGTTAATTAAGTCATGAGTCCTATGGGAATCTCAGCATTCTGTACAGTTTCCCTTGTCTCTGTTTCATGATGCAGTTAAGAATCCTGCATTGCATTCTGCTGTGCTTGCTTAGTGATCCCCCAACTCTGTCATTTGCCCCTCTATTTTCAATGGCTTTGCTACTGTTAGTGAGCAGTGCTTAGTTATTTTGTAGACTTTTGAGTATTTCTATATGATCAGATTCAGAAAGTCAATAATGTATCAGCAGGTATGCTTTCTTCAAGTAGTGATGTGCCATAGATATTGTTACATATATATTATAGTTATATGTTTTATACAGGTGTATAAATTTTTAGATATATAGATATACAGACATATTTTAAATATGTTCTGAGAAATATTGCGTTGCCATTTTCTCCAACATAATTTACTGAGACTTTTCACGAATAAAAAGTAAGTCAGTAAACTAAACAAAAATATTGTATAGTTCAGTTTTTTTTTTTTGAAATACAAAGAGACTGCTATGGTTTAATTGCATTAACTGATCCTTTGTGTTTTTCAATATCACTTCTTTTTAGAGGTAATCTCATATTCTCCCTTCATCTAAATATGTATCTCATGTGTGTGCATGTTGTTGTTGTTGTTGTAGTTATTTTGAATTTGTCCCTATTTGCCCAGAAAAGTCAGCAGTCCCATTTCATATGGACTTTCTGGGCTATCTGGGCTACAGAGAGCTCATATTTTGCAATTGTCCTTGTTCACCTTTTATATATTTGTTAAGACACAATTAAGGGTCTTTTTGTTCTGAGGGGTATTTTTGTTCATTTATTTTCTATGAAATCCATGTAGCAAATTTTCACTGTCATACATCACTGCTATATCAAAAAAAAAAAAGAAACAAAAAAAAAAAACCTGCTTTTTACTAATTTTCTGTGACATTTGAAATGCTTGACAGGCAAGTTTGGTTATACTGTCAGGAAACAGAAAATTCTGTCCTTGTGTTAAATAGATTTTGTGTTTGGAAGCTCACGTTGACCATGCCAGCTTCGTCCCAGCCACAAGGGAGGGTTGAATGTGTTGCCAGAACACAAATAAGCTGCTGCCACCACCGGACACCTGGTTCAGCTTCTGATGATGGTGATTAAATAAAGGTCAAAGAATATCACTGCGCCCTAATGGTAGTCATCGCATAGCCCTAGCCTTTCTCTGGCTGCCTTTGAAAAGACTAAAAGAAATGTGTTTTGTTTAGAGAGCAAATGCTCTCATTAAGCATCTCAGAGTTTCTTCAGAAAAAAATAAAACAAATGCTAGGGTTCTGAGTCCTCGATTGTAGGTTTAAAGGAAAATGAAATGTGACCTTTTCTTGTGTAAAATAATAAACCCTTAAGATAACCACAAAGGCTTTCTTTTAACACAAAGCGTATGTCTTTCTGTTTTCTAGAAGGCTTTCGAGAAGGAACCACGTGATCTGTCCTGAAATGTGTAGCATAAAAGGGGGGGATCACTTTGATAAAGTGGAATTTGACAGTGTGCAATTTCTACTAGAGAGAGCAGAGATTTCTAAACAGAACTACTGGGAGCTATGCTAAAACGGTACGCAAAATATTTCAGTGCACTTAATGTAATTGCCTATTGAATCGTTGTCATGCATTTGATACATAGAGTTCAATCAGAGAAGTTTCAGCCCTCATCTGTTCAATATCACTGGGACAAATCCAGTGAGGAACCCTTGTTTCCCTTCTGCTTTCTGCCTGTGTCTTTCTCTCTGCTACTGATGTGTGCCCCGAAACTCTGGGTGGAAGGCAAAAAGGCTTCCAATGTCATAGCTAAAGAGAGACGACTTAATTGTACCACGTGATCAGAAATCCAACAAGAATATGGTTTTTAGGTTTCCTGTGAGTTTCCGTCTCGTGTTCCCTGAGAATTAAAACATAAGGATTGTATAAGATGCTCTCACGGGCACTTAAGGGGTGAGTACGAAGCCTGTGTGACATAACACACATTGTTTCTCTGATCCCACTTAGGGGACATAAACTTTTCACCTTGTCACCATGGACAGCAGCGTGGGATTCCACAGAGTGGAGGTGTACCGGCCTCTCTGTGCCTCAGTTTCTCTCTTTAAGATGAGAAAATACAAATTCTAGCCTCATTCAAGTGACATTTGCAAACACACAGAAGTGCAGGTGGAGTCTGTTTTCTGGCATTCCTGGTGCAACTTTATCATTGCCCGTGACAGCCAGCGTCTTGGTGCAGTGGTCAGGACTTTTAAGAATCAAAGGCTTAGGGCATTGCCATAGGATGTTAGCTGCTCCTGTTAAATATTGGACAGTTACTGTAGCCATGTTCTGCTGTGATACTGGCCACAGGGCAGAAGGCTGCCAAAATAAAAAGGAATAAAATGAAGGGAATTTAAGAGTGACACTGTACTGGCTGGTTTTGTGTGTCATCTTGACACAAGTCAGAGTCGTCATCAGAGAGGAAGGAGCCTCAGATGAGGAAATGCCTCCATGAAATCCAGCTGTAAGGTATTTTCTCAATTAATGACTGTTGGGGGAGGGCCCAGTCCATGGTGAGTGGTGCCATCCCTAGGCTAGAGGTCATGCGTTGCATGAGAAAGAAGGCTGCAGGCAAGCCAGGAGAAGCAAGCCAGGAAGCAGTTATCCCTCCGAGGCCTCTGCATCAGCTCCTGCCTTCAGGTTGCAGCCCTGTTTGAGTTCCTATCTAGACTTCCTTCAGTGATGGACTATGATCTGGAAATGTGAGCCAAATAAACCCTTTCCTCCCTAACCTGCTTTTTGGTCATAGCAATGGAAACCCTAACTAAGCAGATACATTTATGATGGCACCCACCAAAATTCAGTGATGACACTAGCCTCAAAGTAATTATTAACTGGGACTAATGCTTTCGGTGGTGGTATTATATGGGTGAGAATATCAACATGTTTTCTCTAAGTGACAGCTCTACAAAGCCTGAATGTGGCTGAAGAGGACCTTAATTTGCTTTTTAGTGTTTCACAAAGCATCCCACTTTTGATAGTGTCTATGTGTTCCTCACTGAATACTATAGCAACTGAATACCCCCGTTCTCAGATGATAAAAGCAAGTGGGTTTTCAGTAGGTTGATGCCTTTTACAACTCTATCTTAACTTAATTGTGTCTTAACAAATATATAATACCAATAATTAGCATTTTGGTGTGACTATTTCATTAATGCCAGTGAACAACACTGTAGTATTCACAAAGCAATGTTTTTTTTAAAGTAGGACATTTCTAGCCAAACTGTAATGGATTCAAAATTCTGTACTGTTCCTTTTGACATTTGGCAAGGTAGCATTCTGATTCCTGTAGAAAAGCAGAATAAAAGGGCAAAAAAAATCATGTATTTGAATTCATTTATGTCTGGAAAATAGATGAAAAGTTGCTTGTCAAAGAGGTTATGAAGTGCAGTGTCTGGGTAGAAGGAACTTTCTTGTTTGTTTCACTGGACTTGTCCACACCTAGAAAAGAACATTTATACTGTGAGAAGTAGATAAATTAGAGTCATGCTTTGGTGGGAAAGCCTCCACCCTTTAGGAAGTCAGTGTTCTAAATTTAACATACTTGCCCTAATAATTCTCAAAATTCCTCTATCATATGAAAGATATATATTATTCATCTCCCTTGTTTTTATAAAAAGAAAATACAGTGTAACTTGGCAGTGAGAAAACTTTACTGAAATTATTTGAAAATTAAACTATTTTAAGAAAATACTATGGAATGTATATTGTGTGCATATGAGTCTGAACACATATATTTTATTTTAAAGGATATATATATATATATATATAAAAGTTTATGTTCCTTTCAGCAATTCTATTCTGGGTCAGCATCAGTACTTTTGATAGTGTCTATCTGTTCCTCACTGAATACTATAACAACTGAGTACCTCCATTCTCAGATGATAAAAGCAAGTGGGTTTTCAGTAGGTTGATGCTTTTTACAACTCTATCTTAATTGTGTATTCACAGATATATAATACCAATAATTAGCATTGTGGTGTGATTATTTCATTAATGCCAGTGAACAGCACTGTAGTAGCATCTCATATAGACAAAGATAGATATAAATCCACATATAGATATAAACGTACCTATACCTATAGCTCTGCCTGTGTTTAACAGGCAGAGCTGTACATAGGATGACACCTGTCTAAATTACTTTCACACTTTGGTCCCAGCTTTATATGCTGCTTCTGTGTGCACTGTAAATCACTATACATGATGTATCCAGCTGCCACTGACATATTCCATGGGCTGCCTCATGTAACTGGTTCGTCTTTATGGCTTTCCACAGTATCACTTCACCTTTTCCCACCCAGTTTTCTCTACTATTCGCTGGAAACTATTGCTTCCTCTAAATTTGCTTGCAAATCTGTTGTGTTGTGTAATTTTGGAAGGTACTAGTACATTAATGCACTCCCTATAAGTCTCCCCAAATTGTATATGACTATTGGGGTTTTTTGTTGTTTGTCTGTTTTGAGATAGGATTTCTCTGTGTAGACCTGGCTGTCCTGAATTCACTCTGTAGACCAGGCTGGCCTTGAACTCAGAGATCCACCTCCCTCTGCCTCCTGAGTGCTGGAACTAAAGGTGTGCGCCACCACCACTGCCCCAGCTAATATAGGACTTTCTTGATCCACTGTTTTCTCCTCACAAATATAAAGGAATTCAAGGTGTGTTATTTATGTTTACAATTTAGAGGTGGCCAACCAATTAGCATAGAAGTTTTGTAAATCGTCCTTTATTAGAAAACAATTCTGATGTTGTAAATCTAGTCAGTGTTCTGTCTGAACTGAGGTGGCGTTTGGTAATATAAATATTTCATCTCATTTCCATTGTCACCAGAAGATTAGGACTTTCAGCTAACTTCCAGAACGAAGTCAAGAGACACTGCAGAAATGAAAACAGCCTTGTGTTTACGGTGAGGTTTTCAGTTGTGAAGTTGTTGTTCTTGTAGGCAGAAGCTGTAGGAGTTGCGAAAATCACTGTATGAAAGGCCCCTTATCACTCCTCGACTTCGGGATATGTCGTAACAACTGCAGTAGCAAAGCCTCACATTTGGGGCTACCCCATTCCCAGACGGCAGTTCCCAAAGAACTGGTAATTGTCATTAATCCTTAAGCCATACAAGACAAGCAGTTGTGATGGGATGAAAAGGTGATGAAGGGAAAGGGGAGAATCACTGACTCACTGACTTCAGCATCACTTCTGCCATGCAGGACCCAACTCACATTGCTTCTCTGATGCTCTAATTAGCTCACTTCAGAAGCCCAAGCTATTACAGCTATTTCACTTACTGCATTTTTTTTTCCTTTTTCCTTTTTATAGAGACATCACGTGAAGAGGTTCTGCTCTCGTTAGGCTCTTGAAAAAATACAAATCGCTGTAGCGCTAACAATGCTCTTTTCGTCTAAATGTTATTGCCATGGTCCTGTTGGAGCGATAATAAACTGTGGATCATTTGAGTAAGAGTGTCTCTTTATTCGTGTCTGCCATCCTGCCTTGTTTCATGAATTAGTGAGTGTTCAGAAGAAGTTAGACCGAGCCTAGGAGATGTCACTGCCCTGGAGCAATACCACCAGGGTGAGTCTGAGCAGCTCCCAGGAAGTTCTTGTCTTTGCAAGGATTTCTGGGACATAGAGTTCCTTCCTTAACTTAGTATTTGCATCAAAAATAAGACTACTTTGCCATAGTGTATTCTGCAGTAGCATCTTGCCTTGCCAGTGAGCTTGTAGTGATGGCCACACTCTTTGGGCGTGCAGCCATGACCTGTTATAAGGTAGAGAAGGGGCTGACTCACACTCGATTGGGTTTTGGAGAGTATATGAAGGGCATCTTCTGGAGCAAGAAGACCACAGCTTCTTATCTACTCTTATCTGTATAGATGCTCCCCTAATAAATACCTAATTATCATCTATCTTGGGTATGGTGGAGTCATGTAAACCCCGCCTTCAGTATCCGGCATGTTTTATGTCTTATGTAAATAGATACTGGATACTTATTGATGGCTTGGTTTTTAGCTTCTGCCTTTGAGTATTGAAACATTTATAACAGCAAGTGAACAACTGACGCAATACAACATACTGTTTTTAAAAATCGGAAGTAGAATCGTTTGCAAATGTTTTCATTATTAATGAGGAAAGTCTCAACACACTTCTCCCTGTGTGTCCACTACTTAGTTTTCTGGAAGGTTCTCACCTTTTGTTAACTCGGATACTTCCTCCAGCAGAAGGTTCTTAGCTCTCTTCTACTCACTGACTTTTAAGAATGCTTGAATTATTCCAGAATATGATTTTCTTACCACCCATATTGTCTTCCTTCTATAAGTAATCATCTTTTCCCCCAATTTGAAACACTTGAGAGATAATAAAGGTATTATTTGAATGAGATTATTCTGCACAAATTGAGCTGTATGAACACTCCACCTATAAGGCCTGATTTTGTTAAACAGAACAAACACTCTTTGAGTACTATGGTTTTAAGACATCTTGCTTTGAACCAAAACCATCTCTTTTACCACAAAAGGCATGTTTTACATTGGTGTATTTTGTTTCCAACACACACACACACACACACACACACACACACACAGAGAGAGAGAGAGAGAGAGAGAGAGAGAGAGAGGAGATTCCCTATTTAAATGTCTGAAAATTTGCAGTAGGTTTACAGCATAGGACTGTGGTCAGTGTTGGGCAATGTCAAGTCATAGTAGCTGCAGCAGCTACAGAAGGGTGGCGGGTGGCGGGGGGGGGGTGCAGACACCGTGTGTCATTGTAGCCTGGGCTGTAGGGAACTTAAGGCCAATGTGAGCAGGCATTACCCCAGGGCTCTGGTCTGCCCTCAGAGCAAGGCTTCTATGCTGTTAGTGAAAGACCTCCAGGAGGCTCAGGCTCCCAGGGACTCGGTCCAGGACTGCGGCCACCCCAGTCACCGGGTGGAGGCAAAAGCTTGATGCAAACAGCACGAGGCTTTATTGTAGTTGTTTAATGAGCTAACCCCATGTTAGCTTGGGCCTTTCATCCACCTGCCATGGCGGATGGCTAGGAAAGACTCTGCGAAGCCACTACATAGAGATCTTCTAGGGCAGCATAAGGGGAGTGTCTAGGGATACGCACAGGCTCAGGATTGGTGTTTCTCCAGGCTTGCCCTGTGTTGATTGGTCAACTGGTTGTTATGGCCCATAGGCCCTCCCAGGGCGATTGCTATGCTCTGTGCATCATTGCTGTGCACTTGTCTGTAAAGCACACCCAGAGCCGTAAAGCATAGCACCGCCAGCTAATTTCTGATTGGTTCCTTGCCACGAGGCAGGCATCTACCTCCTAGTGACCAAGGCAAGGTCAGGCAAGCACGTGCTAGGCTGTCGTGGCTGCTGAAATGCGGAGCTGGTTCCTTCATCAGGACACAAGAATGAGGACTTCCTCTTGGCTCTCTCTTTTGGCCTGTGTGTGGGGAAACTGGAGGCTCTGATGGCACTGCAGATATCTTTGTGTGACAACCTGAGGAGAATTAATGTATAGCACACATTTATTAGAGAAACTACGGTTGCTCCTTCTGGAGCCCTGCCTTGTGCTTCTGACTGTTCTTTTCTCTCCACCCCTTTCAGATAAGTTTCCCTGAAGCTGAGCTCTGTATGGAGGCAGCCCAATTTCTCCTTTTTTAAATTCAGCAGCAACAGAACTCCTCCTGCTACCTACTCTCTGGGAAGACTCCATCACCAGCCTTCCTTTGATGACTGGCTTGGCTTTCTTCTCCTGTATCTCCTTCCTACTCCCACTATTTCATCACTGACTTTTACAAGTGCTTGCCTCAGTCTTTCGGTTAATATCTTATACAAACCGTAATGCCCTGTCCCTGATTCTCAGATACTCATACTTTTAACCATCTGAAACAGAAAGTATTTAAACACCCACACAATTAATGTGACAGCCTATCATGTCATTTCAACCCCCTAGCAAGCTCCTGTGAAACCTGATATTTTGCACCTGTGAAAATATTTCTCTTGCAAAAAAAAAAGTCCCATTTTCAAGACTGAAAAGGACTGGTTCTTTCTGGTAACTGTTAATCCCACCGATGGACAGGAAGGCCACTACCACAGTTTAAGCCAAATGTGAAGCAAGCTTTAATTAAATACTGGCAGGTGGATGGGCTCTGGCCAGGTCTACATCTCAGTTCCTGGGAAATGGCCCAGAAGCATGGTTTGCAGCTAGTTAAGAATGAAAACCCATAATTCATCTTGTTTCCCACCAGGTCCAATCAGGAGCAGGCATACATCCTGAAGTACCTCCAGCCTGCAAACCTCCCGCCCACATGACCACATCCGGTGAGGATGGGTCAAACAAACTTGTTTAGGGGAGTGAAAACGTAGTGGCTTGTTATCTGCCATGAACAACAGCCTCCAGCATTTTAGGAACTGCCTGTCCTTGGGCAAGGGGCTTTCGGATCAGAGGCGCTTTTGTCTCATGGATCTCTAAGGCATAATAATTAAAACTTTAAAAAATGCAACTTTGGCTCTCCCGGAACATTTCCCCATAGTCCTATGCGATGAGGAGATGCTAGTGGGGTTGCCTAGGTAAAGGAGCACAGCCACTTGAGGTGTGGAGCCTCCTGCCAGCTGAGTGTCGTCTCACTTGTGCCTCTGAAATGAAATGAAGAATGAGCAATTTGTGAAGAGTGATCGGGTTGGCTGACATGGGTCTTTAGGTCAACACTTACTTAGCACACACTGAGGTCTCTAAGTGGCACATTTTATTCTACAGTTAATGATGAAAAAAAAAAAAAACAGTGAAAAGTTGCATAAATTAGAGACTCACTACAGTTTCTCAAGCTTCCTGGCGTTGCATTCGTACCAGATGTTGTAGTAGTGGTGACAAGGATGCATCACACCTGACAACACAAACTCTCACAGTGGAGCATTACTGGGAAAGGGGGAGGGGTGGAGGAAGGGAGAGGAGCAAAGGCCTGCCTGTCACTTTGGAGGAGTGGTGGGACAGGGAAGGGGGAATGGGTGGGCGGAGCTCGCTTGTAAAGGGGGCTTGGCGCATGCTCACAGAGGCTATGCAGCAGTAGGGCACACACACACAGACTATGTAGGTGACAGAGCAGCCACAGGATCCTGGGTTGGCCTGGTATCTGCCTGAATGCTGACAGTACATGCATGCTGGGGATGCTCTTAGTGGCTACCGCTGAAGACCCCGGGGGCAGGCTAGTGCGATGCCTGAAATGCTAGCAAGCACGTGCAGGTTGGGACCCATTGTGGTTGGTGACGTATTCTGCTAGGTTCTCAAGGGCAGACCAGGGTATAATATACTAATGCTTATGGAACATTGATGCTTTGACAACATTCACCAGTCCATAATCATAAATCGGGGAGACTAGGCTCTGAAGCTCTGAGATGGGACGAAAGACTTTACATAGGGATTGCTATTAAAATATTTTTTCAAAGGTGCATCCTAATTTTTTTTGTTCTGCAGTCTTAAAGTGTGCATTTATGTTAGTTACTTTATTATTTATACCCCTGTGGTCATATGTCATGACCAAAAGCCATTTACCGAAGAAAGAAATTTATTGTCGTGTATGATTCCCAGACTGAGAGAGTACATAACCATGGAGAAAGTCATGGTAGCAGCGGCCAGAGCTGGGGGCTAAGAGCTCACATCTCCATCCCCAAGTAGGAAGCAGAGAATGAGAAAGTAGGGCGTGGCAGCCGGGGATTGGGGGCGCACGCCTTTAATCCCAGCACTGGGGAGGCAGAGGCAGGCGGATCTCTGAGTTCGAGGCCAGCCTGGTCTACAGAGCGAGTGCCAGGATAGGCTCCAAAGCCACAGAGAAGCCCTGTCTCGAAAAACAAAAACAAAACAAACAAACAAAGAAACCAATAGGGCGTGGCTGTAAACTCTCAAAGTCTTCCTTACTTCCTCTAGCAAGGCTCTGTCTACTTCCTCAAGATTCCATCTCCTCCCCGGACAGTACCACCACTGTTCAAATGCATGAACGTATGTGAGATGTTTCTCATTCAAACCTTCACAATATTATTGTATTCACAGAAGTGGCTGGAGTAGTAGACCGTTAGGCTAAATGACTATTACATTGAATCAGGATTCAAAATTATCTGTTTGAAATGTGTTGTAGGTTGCCGTGTTCTCTCAAATGCTGTGGCTGCACGTGTAGGTATTGTTGGTGGGATGTCGAGGTTAGACAACTCTGTCATTTGACAGTGTGTGGAATAGTAGTGAAAGACCCCCCCCCCAGGCTTAGGCCCCCAGGATCTCAGCCCAGGACCGTGGTCACCCCAATCATCATGCAGAGGTGAAAGCTTGATGCAAACTGCATGAGACTTTATTGTTGTTTAACGAGCTAACCCCATGTTAGCTCGGGTCTTTCACCCACCCGCCATGGCGGATGGCTTAGGAAAGACACTGCATAGCGTCTACATAGAGATCTTATAGGGCAGCATAAGGGGAGTGTCTAGGGGTACGCACAGGCTCAGGATTGGCGTGTCTCCAGGCTTGGAGGGTTTGCCCTGTGTTGATTGGTCAACTGGTTGTTATGGCCCATAGGCCCTCCCAGGGCGGTTGCTATGCTCTGTGCATCATTGCTGTGCACTTGTCCGTAAAGCACACCCAGAGCCATAAAGCATAGCGCCACCAGCTAACTTCTGGATTGGTTCCTTGTCACGAGGCAGGCATCTGACCTCCTAGTGACCAAGGCAAGGTCAGGCAAGCACGTGTTATTGTCATGGCTGCCGAAATGGGGAGCTGGTCCCTTCAGTAGACGGGTATTGCTTTACTTGGGGAGCGTGGAAGGCTCCTGTGTCAGACACGAGTGTGATCGTCAAATCCTTAACCTCCTGTGTTCTCTTGGGTCTGTGATTCCTTTTATTTTCATATTGCATCCTTTGCTTTCCTTCTGCCTTCTCCCTCATTCTTCACTTTGCCTACTTTTTTTTTCTACTATGTAAAATACCATGGTCTGCATAGGTCACCTGAACCACACCCAATTTGGAGGTGAAGAGATAACATTTTACTGGTCTTGGAAGAAGACAAAAATATACAGAGGGAAGGAATGCCACGGCATAGTTTTTTAGTGGCTTTCTTAAT
Organism: Cricetulus griseus; assembly: GCF_003668045.3. Classification (NCBI taxonomy): domain Eukaryota; kingdom Metazoa; phylum Chordata; class Mammalia; order Rodentia; family Cricetidae; genus Cricetulus; species Cricetulus griseus. Next base: position 10,796,590 of record NC_048603.1, on the reverse strand, counting down.
GCTCCTCCTCTCGTCCCCTCAATGCAATTAGTCTCTTCCCTTGCTTATCTCCTACAGGGATATTTGCAATGCAAAAGGCAGGAGGCTGTGGAAGTTTGCTGTCATCTTAAAGAAAACATAGTAGTCACATAATACTCAAAAATAGTCCTAGTAAAAGTTGAGCAATATGGTGTTTAAAAAAAAGTCATCTGTTGATGCTTTTATTAAAACTTTTATAAAGAGTTAATGCTCTCCGGAGTATCTGCTGGGGTCTTAGCCAATGTGCCACCATAAATGTGTATTTGATTGTGTTTTCTCTATTACTTTTAAATTATGTTTATATTTAAGGAACCAGATATTTCTCCCAGTTGTGTTTTAACTTGTCAGTATGTGATTACCTGGAGTTACCTTATTGGTGGTGGTGAAGGAGCAATTCTACAGGGATGTGTGTGTGTGTGTGTGTGTGTGTGTGTGTGTGTGTATCAGTATATACTTGTGAATGTGTATCTCTGTGTGTCTGTCTCTCTGTGTGTGTGTGTGTGTGTGTGTGTGTGTGTGTGTGTGTGTGTATCAGTATATACTTGTGAATGTGTATCTCTGTGTGTCTGTCTCTCTGTGTGTGTGTGTGTGTGTGTGTGTGTGTGTACTGCATGTCAAAGCATGGTCAGACATTCCTTGACAGGAAACAGAGAATTTTCTATCTTCCCATTACACAATATAGACATTTTAATTTCTGATCACTTGTGGTCATATCTTTCTTAAATATGTGTGGCACTTCATAGGAAAACTCACTTATAGACTTAATCATTGCACTTTTAACTTGGTTCGCATCTGCTGGTCTTTCATCTCTGCTTTCAGATATGTGACTTTTTGTTTACTATTGTGTTTCATCCTAGAAATTTTATTATAGCTGCCTTTAAGCAGGAGACACTAAAGGTTCTTCTAGAGATTATTGGAGATCACATATATTATGGGCTGTGAGTTCCACTGTGAGATAGTGTTCTAAAATACAGTTTTTAAAAAATGATATATGTTTGAATATCTGGTATCCATACTTACGAAGACAAGACAATTTTCTCAATGTACACATGGAATTCTTTTCCCAAATTGTTTTTAAAAATAAACCAATCAAGAGAGCAAATTCAAGTATAATGAAAATATTTGCCAATAAATATTCTATATGCAGAGTAATAAAAATGTTGGCTACTAGTGAATAAGTTTCATGGCAGTTTAGAGCCCATATATTAGTTAATCTTATTGACCTTTCATAGAGAACCCAAGGTCTATCTTTTAAACTACAGTATAAGCCTTTGCAATGTAGATTCAAACTTAACTGAATATCGATGTTTAAAATTATGATTGTATCATATTCTGTACTACTTATATTGTGTGTGTGTATGCGCTCGAGATTTGTGTAAATGATACCTTCTAGGCCTCATAGCAATAGGTCACTTAGATATCTAACTCTGATATTTCTTTCCAAGACAATGTCATGTGGCATTAATTTTCCTCACTTTCTCATATGTCAAGAAACCAGCTAGTACAAAATATATCTTCTTAACTAAAAACTGAAGCAGTATTTAAGAACACAGGTACTTAATCGTGTTTTCTGTGAGTAGGATCATTTTAGTCAGAATAACCTGTTAATTACTACTTTTGCTTTTAGCTAGTACTTATTCAAATGAAAAATAGTCTTGTTGGACACTGATCAGTTAGGGTCACCCTGAATCAGGAACAAATTGTGCATATTGAATGTGAAATGTCTTCTTTTCTATATCTTTACTTTCTGTGGTGCAAACCACAGTGTAAGAAGGCTTCTTTTTCTTCTTCTGGAGCTTTGCCAGTAAAAACATCAAAATGGACTCTTCCTTAAACATCAACAGAGGTTTATTTCCCCCCCAAACTTACATAATAGTTTGCTTCTACTTTACTGAATAGATGAAAACATTCAGAGACCACTGCTGTTCTTCAGCGGCTGCCCTTAATCCAATGAGTGCATGGCAAGAATTAGGAACAAGTCTTGTTCATTTTTCTTCTTGAATTTTTCCATGACGTGCAGAATCTTGTTTGGTACTTCCCATCAGGGAGGAAAGGATGCAAACAGAAGCAGCTGATGTGCAGAGGGAGATGAAGCAGTCTCCGTGTGCTGACTCCAGAAATACCCTTGAGCTTGGATGGGAGCGTGTGCAGTAGCAAAGAGAACTGTACTTGGCTGAGGTTCTGACTCGCTTGTCACTGTCTCTTCAGTGACGGGCAGCTGCAGGTCGTCGCCTGAATAATAAAACAGAATTTCTGTGGCCTGTGACATTGAGAAGTGAATCCTGCCTGTATAGTTAAGGAATTTTCATTTGCTCACTGTGGCAAAAGTCAACAAAGCAGGAACCATAAATAAGGACTGGTGTCTACCATCTGGCTATAGGGGATTTTTGTGTTGTATTTTGTCATCCTTTTGCATAGACTCCTTAAATCAGGTCTTGAGGAATTACTCTAGGGAGCAAATGAAAATTTGCTTAACCATTAAGGAGAAACACAGAGTATACCATAGCTAGTCAAGTCCACTCTTCTGGTGTATGTAAAAAGTCTCTGTAGGTAAACTACCACTTAAGAATAAGAGTGCCCTACTCAATGCAGAATGAATTGCTTGAGTGTGTAACATCATTGCAGTGTCACCCAAAACCCTGCTCTTAGCACTGGCGATCTTTTAGTTGAGCAGGTCAAGCAACCCCAGGAATAAAAGGAGCTAAAGTTCATGAATATCGCCCAGGAAAAGCCCTCCCTTGTGAGTGATCTGAGCAAAATGCAAATGAATTAGAGTGAAGAAGAATTGACCACTCATGGTTGAGAGACAAGAACTGTCATTCTGGGTGGAGGCCTAGATAACAAAAAGCCTGACTTGTGAGTCTTATGGAAGATGCATTTCAAATGAAGCAGCTTTTCAATCCTGGTGCACCAGGGCTCATTCAAGGCTGGTATGCAGGAAGGAAAATAAATCAGCAAGCAGAACAGACATTGTGAGGAAGATGGGTTTAATAAGCCCTTGAAGGGACTCAGTCACATGATCTCAAATGCATTTTTAAAATTTTGTTCTCTGTATATAGAATGGGTTTGAAGAGAGGAAAAAATAGTAGGAGCTGCCCACGGTGGAAATAAAGAAGAGATGGCAGAGGGTTAGCCTACTGTGGGAGCTGGAGAACTTTTCCAAGGACTCTCCAAATTATCTGTGTTCTGAAATTTCTGCTGTGTCTGCAGAATAAAATGCTGGCACCAACAAACTCTTCTATAAATGGAGGTTTTTCTCCCACTCACCAGTTCCCGGATAAACACTCAGAAGCTTAATATTAGTTATAATCGTTTGACTAATGGCTCAGGCTTATTACTAACTAGCTCTCACAAGTAAATTAGCCTTTTTTTTTTTTTTTTTTTTTTTACTAACCTTCATACCACCACATGGCTGTGGCTTACTGGTAATGTTCTGACATCTCACTCCTACACAGGGTGTCCCTGACTCTGCCTTCTTTCTCTCTGTATCTGTTTGGATTTCCCACCTGGCTCTATTTAGCTGGGCCATTGGCCAAATCGACTTTATTCATCAACCAATAAAAATAACCTTACCCCAGTGGAAAGGGAGGGGTGGAATACTGACTCTCCAGCTGTCTCCTACTCCAAGACTAGGGAATAGCATCCCTTTTTTCTACCTAAAAATTACTCTGAAATTTCCAGGTGATTAAAATCAAATTGCATGCAATTAGACCATTGTTCAAAAACTCCAGAAAGAAAAGGATAGACAAACCTAGAATTTCAACTCAGTAAGGGGACTGATCACAACTTCAAGAGGTTTATGACCATGTTCCAATTTGCAATCTTTATTGGTTTGGGGTTGAGTTACCACCAATTTACTGGCGGATTACAAAAACAATGACGTACTTTCCAATGACAAAAACTCCTGTCAATCTGGGAAACTATTCTAGAAATGTCTTTGTACAGTATTCTTGCAAACAGACAGCATTATTTTTAAAGCTATGTTTTCAGACTCAACAAAGCAAACACCACATTCTCTCATATGCTTTACAAACAGAAGAGAGTGAGGGAACAAAAAGGTGACCAGTGGGTGGGTGGGGCAAAGGTCACTGTGGAGAGGGATATATAGAGTATTAGATTTGTGTCTAAAAATCACTATAAAGCCATGACTTTTCATAGCAAGTATATTTTAATAAAAAACAAAAGGCTGTGCTTTGGGAGCTCACTTGAAGGGATTCTGCCCGGCAGCCCCGGTAGAGCTGACTTCATGGAGTGTGACAAGTGTCAGATGCATGGCATGGAAGGGCCTCCACTCTGAGCTCCGTGTTCTGCCATCACTGTTTTTAGTTCTTACTCCTTTTCACAAGGGTCTTTTTCATCTTGGCTTTGTACTGAGCATCCCAAATTACAGAGCCTCGCCTAAGGCTGGGAAGCCTCAAAAGGCCGGTGCCTCTACTATGAGTCCCATTTACAATGAGACGAGATGAATAATAGACCTGAACAAAGACTCTCTCTAATGGGGAAAAAGTCACTTGTGGAATTTTAGCGCTGCTTCTCCAGTACCTCCTGGAGGAGCTGTGTGTGCAACCTGCGCGCGCATCTGATTTTACCGATTCACGGCAAACATCAGTGACGGTGCCCTCAGGGTTGTTTTGTAAATTAGCTTATTCGGTAGGTTCACATGTGTTCTTCATTCTGATATTTGATACACCTCACCATTTTCATCTGACACACCCCTTGTTTTATACCGTGTTGTAATAGGTGGCTGCTCTTCCTTAATAAAGCCCCTTTTAAACAGTGAGTGGCATTTCATCCCAACACAGGGCTTCCACTCCAACGTGCCCTGTTATTTTGGTTTTTATTCCTTTTTTGATGATGTTTGTTTTTTATCAACACCAACATCACTTTTCTGTTATTCAAATTATTCCCAAGAGCGACTGCTCACCAGTCACCAATACCGGAGCCTGATTTCCAACCACCTAGTAACAGGTCCCAAGAGTGACCGCTCCCCATTCACTGTACTGGCATCTTGTCTTGCTGGTGAGCTTGTGGTGGTGGCCACACCCTTTGGGCGTGGTTTCAGGTGCCCAGGTGACCCATTATAAAGCAGAGGAGAGGCTGGCTCCAGATCTCAGAAGGACAGATTTCTAGCATCTTCTGGAGCAGGAAATCCGTGGCGGTTATAAATAATACTCTTATCTGTGTGAGTGCTTCCCTAATAAATACCTACTTATCATTTATCTTGGGTCTGGTGGACCCATTTAAACCCCACCTTCAATTCACAAATACCCTCACCAGTTTAAAAGAAAATCATTTCAATCAATAACGTAACTCACAATAAAAGCTGATATTTAAAGAAACTAAAAAGTCATTTTCATTTTAAAACATTTAAGATGATTTAAGGTTGCTTAGTACCCATCAATAGGGTCACTTGGTTTGAAGAGATACTAGATAAACAAGAAAGATGTTTTCTTTTCCATTCCTAAATTAACGTATAAGTGAAGCCCTTCCATTTTTCTGTTCGTTTCTTGTGCCCCTGAGAAATTAAGAGAGCTTTTCGTCTCTGTTGTCAGTTTGTCTGTGAACTTCCAGGTTTGGCTGAGGTTATCACTATCCAGCATCTTATCTTGATTAAGTTTAGAGTTGCCTTCTGCTCTACATAAGTGACACTTCCTTTTACTCTGCTAGTCCTTGTACTTTATCCAGAATCTTTGTAATAGACCTTGGTAAAAATACCCGTCTCTAATCAGCATGGTTGGATAGGAGCCTCAAGTCTCAAAATAGTCTCGCGTGTTCTGATTTCTTCTTCCTTAGATGGATAAACAGAATGCAATCGATGTAGCAATCATATGTTAGAAATCATTTCATCAAAGGTAATGAAATTAAATCCCAGCTCTGAGGGTTATTATGGAAGACTTTAAGAATTTGACTGCTGAGTCCCTCAAGCCATAATCCTTGGATTTACATAATGCCTTTCCACTTTCAAGCTTCCCCAGCTGAAAGGCTTTGAAGTTCCAAGGCAAAAAACAAAATAAAGTGGATATTTGAGTAATTTGCAAGCGAATGCTTTCAATATAATGGCATCATCAGAAAATCCATGGAAGGGGAAACTCATGAAAATTTTACTAATACAAATTTCATGTTTCAAATTTTATGTCAAAAACATGATGTTCAAAGTTCTTAATGGCTCTCCCAAGAATATATATTTTTCTAACAATGCAATTAAAATATTTAATAAAAGAGGAGCATACTGAATTTGTACCCAACACTTTGTTTCCAGTGTTGTTATTATTGCTCTTCATTGTTTGTTCTATCACTGAAACTTTCCATGTATTGATGCTAACGTATAAAGTGACCATGGACATTGTGGATACAGGGTTGAGATGATGTTGTCTGAATTTACAATAATAGTAGGGAGGTGAAATAACTTCCCATTCTCAGGAAGGTTGGGAAGAAGGCTTAGTCAGATAGTTTCATTAAATCAATCATTGGATCAGCTAAGGATAATCCAAAGTCTTAAGTTGAGTTGATTTGAATGTTTTATATTCATGCTTACATTCTTGCCTGATGCATGGTTTAGTCTTTTTGTGGTGAAACACATTCAACTGTTTGTTTACTAGGGACCTACTGTGTGTCAGCCCCTATGCTGGGTCCCAGGAATAAAATGACAAGGAGGCCCTGTGTGTGTCCTATGTACAGTCTTTCTGTATAAAGTAATCGAATGATGGGCATTTCTTCTGTATTGCTATGACTATGTGTTTCTCTTATGGTTGATGAGTAAAGTTGTGTCGGCCAATGGACAGGCAGAATTTAGCTAGACAAGAATTCTGGATAAAGAGGCAAGGAAAAAGAAGACAGAGGACAGATGCCACATAGACACCAGGGAGTCAAGAGGCCTGGTCATCACTGGTAGGCCAAGGTCTTGTGATACATAGATTAATAGTAATGGATTAATAATTGAGAGACAGAGAGAGAGCTAACCGGTAAGAAGCCTAAGCCAACAGCCAAACAGTTATAAATACATATTAAGTCTCTGAGTGTTTATGTCATAGCTCCCGTGGGGACCCAGTGGGTGGAGGTGGAGGCAAACGGGTCCAATGGGACCAAGATAGACAGAGAAAGTCCCATTACAATCAAATGGAGCTGCTGGTGAGGAGTTTCAACACAGAGTTCTTCTTCCATTCACCTCTTTTCTCTGAGCTGTTGCCAAGTTTGGTGTATTAACTAACCAGCTGGTAGACTCAGAGACCTTGGTGTCTTTTTATGGACGTCCAAGAAGAAACAGGAACACTTTCTGTTAGGGTTTACTGAACACTGGGGAGGGAGAATTGATTGAGAATTGAATTTTGCCATTCCTAGAGCCTTCATCCAGTAGCTGATTGAGGCAAAAGCAGAGATCCTCAGCTAAACACTGAGCCATTCCAACTCCTGGAATCCAGTTGCAGAGAGGAAGGAGGGATGAGCAAAGGAGCCAAGACTGTGCTGGAGAAACCCACAGAAACAGTTGACCTGACCTAGTGAGAGCACAGAGTCCCTAGTCGTAAAGCATTGAGCCAAACCAAGCCCTCTGAATGTGGGTGCCAGCTAGGAGGCCAAGACAGTCTATGGGACCTGTGACAGTGGAGCCAGTCTTTATCCCTAGAGGATAAATGGACTTTGGGAGCCCATTCCCTATGGAGGGATACTATTGCAGCCCAGATACAGCAAGGAGGGCCTAGGCCCTCCCCCAAATGATATGACAGACTTTGAAGGTCCCTGGTGGAGGGCCTCACTGTCCCTGGGAAGTGGTGATGGGTTAGGGGGTTCAGTGGGGAGCATGGGAGGGTGGGAGCGTGAGGGGATGGGGGATTGATATGTAAAATAAGAGTACTTCTAAAAGAAAAAAGACAAAAGAATTGAATTTTTAATATCACTCTAACATTAGATGTAACTGCAGGGATTTGGTATCTTCTATACTCTTCCCATATTTAGAGTGAGCTGCTTTCAAAGTTGAAATTAATCATATTTAACAAGGAATTTTCTTGTTTATGCTAGAATTTCTAGCAGACCGTTCCTACATATCAGCTCCCCAGCAGTTTAGTTATTAAGTTTCCTGATGTGTGACTATCTGTGGTATGACAAAGCATGAATTTCTTAGAGTGAATACAAGGTCAAGATGGCTGCTATATGGCAACAAGCCATCTAGTTCTGGCATCCTGTTAACTATTCCATCTCTAAGTTGCATTCCTGAAAATACTGTTTTTTTGCTCCCCCTCCCTCCCCTCATCCCACCCCTGATGGGGATTGTACTGTGTATGTTTAATCTTATTGATTATTGAATAAAATACTGTTTGGCCAATGAGACAGGAAGTTAGATGGGAGTCAAAGAGGATTCTGGGAAATGTAGTAGAGAAGTATTGATCGAGGCTGGAAGTGACATAGCAGGGAGACTCATATTTGAGCGAAGAGAAACAGGAAGGGCCCCTTTTTTCCCCGTTCGCCTCTTCCAGCGGCAGGATATGAGCCACCACCGGCAAGGAGGGACGCCAGTAAGGCATCCGATAAGATAAGTCTTATAAAATACATAGATGTATGATAATTAAGACTGAGCTAACAGATGAGAATCCTAGTCATTGGCCAAGCAGCATTGCACCTAATATGTCTCCGTATTATTTTGTCCATCCACGCGGCAGACAGACCTTGGGCGGCTG